>NC_088869.1:51542787-51735287 GCF_032884065.1 Artemia franciscana
AGTCGGAAATAAAGATGTTGATGTTTATTATGTAAAAAAAAAATATTTAGGCATTCCCGAATAAATTTTTATAAGATGTAAATATAGAGAGAGAGGAACAGGGTAGAAAGTGGAAGACGTAGATAAATAAAAACAGAAAAAGGAACAGGCAAGTAACAATGATTGATTACTGAGATAATTATAATTTACAAACGAAAAAGACGTTAATCTCGCTACTGCATTCATTATAATAGATTGATAAGATATAATGATGCATTATAATAATATTGACTGTTTTTATTATCGATTTTTCAGAATTTCCGATCCAGTTCGAAAAGTTTGGAGTAGTAAATAATTTTGGCACAGATTCCTTTACCGAAAAAAAAAAAACATTTGTGATCTTAGTCCTCGCCAAAGAATATAGTCAGCTTATAAGAGCGGAAACTTGCAATAGTATGGACACACACACAAAAAAAACAAACAATACCATCTAGCGTTTTGCGTTTCTTGGAATTTTTTCATTGGCAATATAAAGCAAACTTGTGTAACAACCATAACTGGCAAAAACTACTGGAATAATAACAAACGTAAAAAGCACAAGAGAGTTGCAATTCTGAGCTTCGTCAGAAGCAGAGTAAAAGCGACACTTTCAGAACCTTCGATAAGAGTCTTTCCTTTAATTATATACAGCCTAATATCTAATCGAAGAAAGCAAAATAGGTAGCTAAAATTTGTATTACAATTTCTACTGCAATCCTCTCTCAAACGGAGGACATTATTCGCGCTATGCTGCTGTAACTAAATAGTGAGCAAAATAGAAATAATGACGATATGCGTTGCACGCAAAAACTATAAAAGATCTAGTTAAAAAAGAAATTATGATCTTACTGTCTGAAATATTACAAGCAAAAGCACAAGGGAAAAGCTTGAAAAATTGCCAAGAAAATACGTAGGCTGGATGGCGTTGGTGATTGTCGAAAATGACGCAAGTTTCCACGTTTACAAGTTGCCCATATTCTTTGGTTGCCACACCACACTAGTATTGCGCTATATCTTAACACAGTATATTTAATAACAGCGTTTATATGGGTTCTTTTTATTTTTAGTTACGAAACAAATAATTATTTTCTGGAAGCAAAACTTTTGCCACTGAGAATCGGAGAATATTTGTGAACTTTGAATAATTCGGAAAAGTAGTAACGCTGCCCTGTACCTTGAAAGAAAAGGCTTAAATAAATGGTTACATTGTGATTTCCTGGCTTCTAATTGCTTATCAAAATATTATATCACTTACATGACATCAAAGAGGAATTTAATCATCTTGGCTTTCGTGCTGTCATTTCATCAATATATTTCTAAGTCTAGCAATTTCACTAAAAGAGTGATCTACATACACTTATGCTAATATCACAACAGGAAAAGAGAGATATCCCTGTTGTTGACATCTCAATATTATGCTTGAATTATCAAAGTTGTATTTTAATCTGTTGCTAGAACGCCATCAGTAGAAAAGAAAACTTAGAAACAAGGGAAAAATTACTCGGTTTCAGAGGTTCTGGTGATAATAAGACAACAGCCGAGTCAGCAGACATCTGTTGTTCAGGTTCTGCCTTAATTTCACTTGAACTCAAAGAATCATGGGATACAATATTTAGGCCAACACCGGAATCAGCGGATGTTTTCTCTACAGGTACTTCATTTGATTCATCACTGTAAAAAGAAAAGAAAAATAAGATACTACAAATTGCAATCGTAAAGACAAAATACAAGTGAAAAAAAAAATCCCGTCGATGTGACTTAAAACGTTCCATTGACGCAAGGTTTTCGGCCGTGGAACTGAAAGTTTCAGGCTTAACTGTTTCATTCCTGTGAAATAAAGAGAATATCGACGATACCTCGAATAGAGGTTCCTTTGAACCTCTCAATGAGAAGTCACTCTGTTGGTAGCATTAGTAGTTGGCATTTCCATTATAAGTAAAGATACAACAGTAAAATAGCCAAAGGGCAGGTTGTTGCGCCTTGTAACACCCTTCTTAACTGCTAATTTAAGCTTTATTCCCTGAAATGAAGAGAATGTCGACGATACCTCAAAAAGAGGTTCCTCTGAATCTCTCATTGAAAGATCAATGTTGATAGGATTAGTAGTTGGCATTTGCATTATTAGTGAAGATGCAACAATAGAATAGCGAAAGGGCAGGGTGTTTTAATTTTTTTTTCCTTTTTTTTGCAGTTGAAGAAGTTGAAAAGAAGTTTTATGACTATGCCGCGTTTTATGAAGGATTACAGGTTATCGAAAATTAGGCATTTGAACACCCATCTCATAGTGAACGAACAGCAGGTCGTCCTCGAATCGGACAGTAACAAGTTATAAGAGAGGATTTAAAGAAAAAAGGACAAAGGCACTTTACAAGTCGGTAAGGAGTGATACTTTAAACCAAACTGGAGTGAGAGGGATGCGTGCACAGCTCTGTTGGAATTAGGTTGCTTGGTACTTCAATGAGTTACTAGCAATAGTAGTATATACTGTTAACGAATTCTTAGGTGCTTTTTCTTTTTGATTGGTCGATCCCTTAAACACAGCTTACAAATTTGTTAATTAAGAACCCTTTAACTTAAGTTCACCAAAATTGACACATGTGTAAGGGGAGAGGGTAGGACCGTAAAGTTGAAATTATGTACGTGCGTGTTCTAGCACATGCCTAAGTACTTCATACACTTTTATAAATAAAAAGAATCATTCGATCTACTAGTTTTGGAGAGTTTGAAGCGCGCTCAGGTTGG
Organism: Artemia franciscana; assembly: GCF_032884065.1. NCBI lineage: Eukaryota > Metazoa > Arthropoda > Branchiopoda > Anostraca > Artemiidae > Artemia > Artemia franciscana. The sequence continues at coordinate 51,545,548 of NC_088869.1, forward strand.
GCTGTTCTAGATAAGTGGTTAACGTTTTAGACTTCTAACTTTATGTCCTTCGGGACGGGGGATTCGAGTTGTGGTGCGACTTGCAGGAAGGTTGTGTAGAAGCATAGAATGGATGCCCCACCTCCATCACACTTTCTGGCTGAAAGGCGAAGAACCAGAGATCAGCACCGCCGATAGGGACTGTAAAGTCCAGTGCCGTATAATTTACTTTTCTTGTAGTTGGGCTTGCCGATAAAATATGTTCACATTGGACTTCTTGATAAAAAAATTAAAATGACGAGCGCCCAGGTGCCGTGCAGGATAATTTGGGTGAATTATAGCTTTCAGCTAGGCTACCATTTGATTACACTAAGACACCAAGAAACAGGAAGTTTTCCCGAGGGGAGGAGGGGCGAGTACTAAAATGAGTTTTGCTTTTAGTAGTATTTCTCATTTACTTCTTTTTGCTACTTTCAAATGTATTCTTGCGTCGACGGGGGGGGGGGGGCAGCGCTCGAAGAAGGCATTTTAGCATTATCATGAAAGCCCCACTTCAAGATGTTGAATCGATATCTCAACAGATGAGCTAAAACTACTTACCTATTTGATCTATCTTGCTCGGAAATCAAGCTGGACGATGAGGTTTGAGCCGGGAGGTTTATCAAAGTGACAGTTGACTCTGGCCTCTTTCGACCTTCTCGATTCATGTAACTCTCCGTTGCTTCTGTGATATGTTTCAACCATCTATAAGAGAACAAAACGGCATTAGGACTCGTTTATTTTATTTTGTTGTTGGCAACAATGTTTTTGCCTTGTTAGTTACTTCTGATCATTGATATTTTGTTTCAATACTGTGCTTTTGTCTTCCAGGTTAATATTTTTGGTGTAAATTCGTAAATGTGTGGTAAATTCAACTGATAGCAGATTGAAGTCTGGCATTCTCTTTGCGATACCCTTTATAAACACTGCAATTGACAGCGTTTTATAATATTTCTGAATCTGTAGGCCTAATTTTATCACATGCACTTGCAGTCAAATCAAGCATATAGCCAGGAGGTTCACCGAGTTCACATCTCTCCTAAAAATATTTTCCTTTTTATCTGAAGTAAATATTTATTCCAAAAAATTTTCTGGTTCGGCATTAAAAAAAACGTCTCATTAGAAGCTATCATCAGCAATTATAATACCTATCATCTCCACCAAAAATGAATTTGACACTTCTCTTCGACATAATCTACACTACAACTGTCAGGAATCCTATATTCATAGCTAGAATTGTCAGGCTTCCTAAATAACACTACAACTGTCACTATAGATATAATGAGAGTTATACTTATTGTGACAATAACATTCTCACAATATTATAGTACTGTAACTGTAACAGACACTATAACTGATAGGTTTCCTACATATACAATAGCTAGAACTAATGAAAAACTTTCTTGAGGCTATAATATTTCAGACATTAGGATCATAATTTCTTTTTTAATTAGGTCTTTTATAGTTGTTGCATGCAATGAATATCGTTATTTTTTTATTGTGCTCATTATTTAGTTATAGCCGTATAGCGGGAATAGTTTTGTCCTTTAGAGAGAGGATTGCAGAACAAAGTATAATATAAATTTTAGCTACACATTTTGCTTTGTTCGATTAGATATTACATATAATCAAAGGAAACATTCTTATGGAAGGTTTTTAGAGTTTTACTCTGAATCAGACGAAGCTCAGGCTTGCAATTATCTTTCGCACTTCCAGAATCTTGTAATATGCACATTTACCCCAAGAGCTTGTCAAGTCTCAGCCAAATAAAAGCTGGAAATAAAAACTGTCGTTCCAGATTTGCCTCTCGTATCCCTGGACACCATTCAACCTCTTTTAGGGACAAGCATATGAACATCCCACAATTCTTGCTCTCCGACCACATAGCGGAGATAGTCAGATATGACTGAATTTTGTTTGGTCGCTATCCAACCTCCACAGAGGAAGGAGCCCCTAAATTCCTGTCATTAGAATATCTACAAGAATGTGCTGTCGGATCTCAACCGAACTTGGTGGAAAGTTGGAATGGGTCAATTGTACTGGCATTACCTTTCTGGGAATAGTACCTCACGGGGCGGGGATCCCGTTCACTCGTATAGGCTTTTGTTGGGTTTAGATCCAGTCCCAAGTTTAAGAAAGAATGAATAGAATTTAACTTAAAAATTTCTTTCAGAGCATGGTTGCCGAATTTTTATAGCACTAATATACATATATATATATATATATATATATATATATATATATATATATATATATATATATATATATATATATATATATATATATATATATCAGATCGAAAGAATTTCAACTTCACGTCAAACATAGCCTAAACAAATACATAAAAAAAGATGAGTCAAGACACTTCGATCACTGAATCATCACACCTTTCCCACACGGCCTCTCAGATCCAGGGCAGATATAAGTAACTCTGGTTCGTGTCATATTCAGTATACAATTTTACTGGTAATACAACTAATCGTTGTTAATTCCTAAATCCCAAGGGAATTTATACTCAAATAATTAGCTGTTAAATAATCCAAGTTCCGATTTTGAAACTATTTTCAATAAAAATCCATAGGGAAATCAAATAAGTACATAATCCAAGTTCAAGGGTGATTATGAGAAGTCCATAGGGAATCACAATTGAATCTTATTGTATAATGGGATTATATCAAATAGAGGTGTTTACAGTATAAACTCTCAATCAAGACTGGAAAATCGTCTAAGCGTTACAAAACCCACCCAGTTATTCACGTATCTTAATAACAGTGTGGGGAAGGGGGCTGAATTCGTCTAAGTGAGACATCTACCAGAATAAATTGTTAAATTTTTGTAGTTGTATAGGATGTACGGCTTTGCGGTTCTAATACAACTCAATCTTTGAAGAGGGAGGGGTGCTTTTGTCGTCTGAGCGACAAAACGAGATCCACAAACATCCACGAGAAGAAATTGTTCAATTTCCACTAAACTTAATGAGATATTACAACTAATGTCCTAAGCAGCGTGTGTTTTTGAGCGTCCAGAACCCATTTTATAACATATCTGTTTATAAGCAGATTTACCAGAAAGAGAAGTCCAATCACAGCCAAAGTAAGAGCTAGCCTCATTTATTTATTACTTTTATATGGTTTGCAACTAATCCAACTTCTGTGTAAGGAGGAGGGGAAGGGACTCAAATTCTCTTTTCATCAGTCTAATAACAAAACGGTTTTTTATTTCGGGCCCACGAAATTCTTTCAATATAACCTGCTATGGTGTCGGGTGGCCGTGCTCCATACATAAGATTCATAGGATCTCTGTGGATGATATGGCAAATTATCCCGGTCTACTTATAAGCACCCATGGCATGATTTAGCCAATTTAGAGCGTCCTAGGCCCAGGCATTTTTGTCGCTCCATTTTAGCAAGATTTTCAGGGATAGTGGAATTACTGAACAGATCGCAACTGATGGGCCAAAAGTCATGAAAGAGAGAGGTGATACCGGACCCTCAGCTGCCATTCTTGGGAGGCATCTGACGGTTAATGCCTGTGTAGCATTAATTCACTTTTCTGTGAATATGCAGAGCGGCGGGGTGAACCTGGCACTTGACGATAAAATCATATCAGCCAAATTTTGTTAAGAAAAAAACCACTTAGTGATCTATTGCGCCCATAGACCCGGGCCGACATATTGACAAATCCAGGCCTTTAAGTACATGCGCACCCACATTGGCCTCACTCGTTTACTTTGTCTTTCTTTTGTTTTGTGAAGTGTTTGTTTTGTTTCTTTTATACTCCGGTTTATACTCCTTGTTTTCTTAATCACGTATATAATTACGTAAACGAACCACAAAAATAGCATTATTATTGCCAATAATGTTTTGAATAAAAACTTTCCGTTTTGTAACCTTTTTCAGGTACTTCCCAATTCTTAAGTAAGACTAAATATTTTGATGCCTAGGTTATTAATAAGCTGAATTGTTGATAATAATGATGATAGTAAAAGAGCCGCTTAAGGCTTATGTTCAGTTTTATAAAAACCATATAGAGAAAAGTTGAACTATGTGACTGAACACTATTGATTTATCCATAGGTTTAAAGAAAAAAAGAATAAACCAAATTAATACAGACTTTAGCATGTTCAATAGCTCACTTCGTTGCAAACACAAAGAGAAGATTATAAGGAACTGATCTGTTTGTTAGCAACGTCGAAAGTTTGAATTTGGCGGTCAGCCCATTCAAAGGCTAAAAGTCATAAAAAATGCATACTTTTCCTAATCATCTTAAAGCAAATGCTGAGAAATACCAGGCTGCCTCAATTTATTCAGATATGATAGCTGGGCTAACACCAAATTGATTCATGTTTTGCCAGAGACCAATTGAACGACGGCGTCAGGAAAATATATCAGGATATTAGTATCTCTTCAAAAAAAGAAAAGAAAAAAAGATGCCTCTAATGACAAAAACGTATCCCTAAATTTTAACTCCGCCTTCCCCAAAAATGAACTGGTTACTTTGAGAACTATGCTCGAGACAAGCATAGTCAGTGATACCAGGGAGGGGGCAACTGTGCTCACACAGCTCCAGAATAGAAAAAAACTTGATAATTTAGGAGTCTAGTCAAAAGAAGTCATGCTTTCCCCCTAGCCACTCATTAGAGTGGCAAAACATACCTCGCACGGATCTTTAGGACCTTGAGCCAATACTTTACGAAATCTCTTCACATTAAGAACTCCTGTCGCATGCGTCGCAAAAATGACACGTCAGATTAGGAAGTTTTTTTTTTTTTTAGAACGGATCCTGGCTCTCGAAATACCTTAAAATAATTAGCACACCTTAGAGGCATTCGTTGCCTAAAAAAAGAGAACATACTCAAAGTAATTGGCATACGTTAAGGTATACCTTAATATAAAATAAATCATTCTCAAAATAATCTACCCTTACCTAATTATGATAGTAAGCTTCGAAGTACGGATACATTTAGTATTCGGGAATAAGCATATGCACTGTTTCTTTTTTTTCAGAAAAACAGAAACGGAAAAAACAGAAGAAAAGAAACAGAAACAGGTCTGTCAAAACAACTGACATGTTTCTACAATCTGTTCTGTTTTTTTTTTAGAAAAACAGAAAACATCTGTTTTTATAAAAAAAACAGCTATTTTAACGGCTGTTTTATCTTCCTCTTTTTTAAGATGTTGCACCCTGTCATCTATACTGGGCGTATACTGTGCTGTGTATTCGTAATTCCCAAGCTTGCATAAAGACACCACCTTGAAACCATCCCAAGTCCACTAATCCATCCCATCTTTAATCAACTATATGCGCATATAATACGGCCCCAACTGCACAAGCGATTCTAAAACCAATTAGAAGACCAGGGCATAGCGTGATTTCATTCTTGTCACCTCAAGATGTTGAACACACGTGTTATCTCAGGTTTCGGTGATAAGATTTCCTGGAAACATCGCATGTCAAGTTTATTTTCTCGGTGAAACAATTCAACAAATACTACGACAGCCCGTACCATTGCGTTATCTCGACTTCTGGTAATGGGTAAATTTGAATGTCAAATCTTTAACCAAATCATAGACGGCGTTATTGGCAACTTCAAGTAAAGACTGCGACATGTTTTCTTTTTCAGCGACACATTTTTTAGCTTCTAAGCAGTTTTTCCATTGATTTTGAGGAATTTATGCCTTGAGCTGGAAACGAACGTGATACCCAACATTCCCTATAGTAGAAGAACGACACGTTAGTCAACTCAGCCAACAAGGGGTTAATGATATTATGTTCTTCGAAATACATTCTAGGCAATCAATGTATTATTTCTGGGCGCTAGCCAACTGGTTTCAAGCGTCGCTATATCGTGACAAGTTAATTGCGCAATCAATTTCTCAATTAGAGTTGGATATATGGTAAATACTATCTGTCATTTGTTTCCGGCCGCCTTTTTTGGATTCATTCCGAGAACATGCGAGAACCACAGTGATTTGAGATGCTTGCTCGACAGGCATATTCTTTTGATGGCCAATGAAACTTGTTTTGACCTCCAAAAATTGTAATGACTACAACCGGCCATGCATCCTTTTTGTAATGTAATTGTCCTGAAGACACCAGTTTTCCATTACCGGGGCTTGCGCATTAGAAATACATTCTTGACAATCAATGTATTGTTCGGCAGCGTTAGCTAACTGGTGTTAAGCGTCACTATATCGTAACAAGTTAATTGCGCAATCGATTTCTCAATTGCAGTTGGATGAAATTGTGATTTGTGAGCAAAATGCTATCAGTGATTTGTTTGCAGGCACCTTTTTTGGAATCATTCCGAGCGTATGCATATCAGTGATTTGATATGCTTGCTCGACAGGCATATTCTTTTGATGGACAATGAAAGCGTGTCAGTGTCAACCGTGCATGCGCAACCCTGGACTTATAATTTTTTTTTGGAGGGGGGGAGGGGAGGGAATCTGATTTTTTGAGAACTTATTGATTTTCATTGATTTTTGAAATTAATATCTGGTGTAGGAATCAAAGGTGAGACCCTAGATTTACTGGTAAAAGAAGGAGACCTTAGTCAACTGAGCCAACAAGTCATTGATGATACTACGTTCTTGGAAAAAATTTCTTAAACCATATTGGCCTGTCATAATATAAAGGAAGAAAACGATCAATAGTATATTCAAGGAAAATGCCAAAGAAACAAGAGCTAAGAGCTCATATGGCACTTGTGACGAGGCCAGAAGAGCCAAGAGCTCATATGTTATGAGATCTAACACAATTCTAAGAATCAACAGATTGACTTAAAAGGAAAATCAGAGGCTTAATGCCGGTCGGGATTCAAAATAAGAGCTCTGAGTCACGATATCCTTCTAAACATCAAAAATTCATTAACATCCGATCACCTATTTGCATGTTATAAAAACGTCATTTTTTCCAATTTTCCTCTCCCTTCAGCCCCCTAGATGGTCGAATAAGGGAAAACGACTTTATCAAGTCAATTTCTGCAGCTCTCTGACACGCCTACCAATTTTCATCGTCCTAGCACGTCCAGAAGCACCAAACTCTCCAAAGCACTGAACCCCACCCCCTAGACCCCCCAAAGAGAGCGAATCCAATACGATTACGTCAATCACGTATCTATGACATTAGCTTATTCTACCCACCAAGCTTCATCCCGATTCCTCCACTCTATACGTTTTCCAAGATTTCCAATTTCCCCCTCCAACTCCCCCCAATGTCAACAGATCTGGTCGGAATTAGAAATAAGAGCTCTGAGGCATGCGTTCCTTCTATATATCAAATTTTATTAAGATCTAGTCACCTGTTCTTAAGTTGAATATACCTCGATTTTTCTAATTTTTCCAAATTAACACCTCCCAGCTCCTCCAAAGAAAATGGATCCGTTCCAATTATATCAATCACGTATCTAGAACTTGTGCTTATTCTCCCCTTACGTGCTTAAATGAGGAAACAATAGGCCCATGTGGATTACCGGGGTTATGAATTTTAAGAAGACCATAAAACGAAGAGATGTGCAACCACTAGGTAAAAACTTTGGCACAATTAATCTGTGATCTTTTCCTTTCAGATAAGAAAGCTCTTTTCTGACTTCCTGGACAAATTTTTCTGTGGGATCGGTAGCTAATTGTTCATATGTGTTAGAATCACTAAAAATTTCACAGACCTTTTTTGTCGTAATCATCTGAGTCCGATACAACAACAGCATTGACTTTATTTGCTTTAGTAATAATCCAGGAATGAGCTTTATTTAGTGAGCGTAAAATTAAGTGTTCTGTTTTACTAGAATTTTCTAATTTTGGATGGTAAGCAGAAGATGAATCCAATAAAGTTTCAACAAAATGTGCTCTGACCTCAGCAATCTCTCCAACCTCCGCAATAGTCATGAAATGCCCCTTCTATGTTCGCAATAATTTCACTATTAGGTATTTTTGAGGGGGCTATTCAAAATTTCAATCCTTTCGACAAAACTTGACTTGGCTCTGTTGTAAGGGGTTTGGAGCTGAAATTTATCACAACAGGACCAGAAGACATTTTTGTGAAGAAGGTGGATTATTAGTGAAGTTTTTTTAATTTTAAACGGTGGAGGTTCTCACAAAGTCTTTGTCTAGAAATGCTAAAATCATGCTGAAAAGAATTTTAAGCAATAGCCTTAATTTTGATGAAAATCAGCATAAAAAAGCGTGCATAACATTTTTAATACCAATATTTAGCTCCGCTTTGAAAAGAGATTCCGATGATTTAAGAATAAAATGAGCCTTATATCGGCTTTCTCAAAAAAGCGATACTTTAATAATCCATGCAATAAGCTATGAATCACCTTCCCAATCACATAATCAAACACATCACAAACCCTAGGTCTCAAAGGGTGTCTGCAAGGAATGCATTTATTAAAATCAGAAATCAGATGACATAGTTCTCCAACTTATTTAATTGCTGGTTCGTTTTATTTTGAGTGAATGAATTTTTTTCTTTTATTTCTCAGTTGTTCGCTAGTATCCGTCGATGGTAGTTCTAATTTTTTGATTTTGTGCAAGTCACGGATTTTGGCAAATGACTCGCTTTATGACTGTTAGGTATCTGGTTTTAATCCTTACAATTTTTGCCTTTTATTGAATGTTATTTATCTCTTAATTTTGGGGCTTTTCATTGGGTTTTTGCTGGGGCTTTTTTCACGCTGACTTTCCACCTTTTTTTCTTCGGCATTTTCCTTGGATATACTATTTTGTTCGCGCTGAATAAGAGGACCGGTTTTCTCTCGAAATATTCGCTTTGTGTGTTTTTCAGTATTTTCGTTTGGCTTCATTTTTGATCGTTTTTTTCTTTATATTATGGCAGGCCAATGTGAATTAAGAAATTATTTCTAAGAGCATAATATCATAAATGACTTATTGGCTTATTCAACTAACGTGTCCTCATTTTAACACATAAATATCGGTTCTCGCGTTCGATTCCTACACCAGATATAAACTCCATAAAATCAATGGATAAACTGCTTAGAAGATAATAAATGTGTCGTTAGAAAAAAGCGTGTTGACATCTGTACTTGTAGATAACAATATCGGCATCTATGACTTTGGTTAAATATTTGGCATTCATATGTATACATCACCGGAAGCTGAGATAACATAATAGTACGGGCTGTCGTAGCATTTGTTGTATTGTTTCATCGAAAAAATAAACTACGCATGTAATATCTCCAGGAAATATTCTTATCGCCGGAAGCCGAGATAAAGCTATGTGTATTGCAGGAATGGGAGGAGAAATAACTCCTGGCAAGCGCTGTTTCCAAGAAATTTTCTTATCACCGGAAGTTGAGATAACGCTATGTGTGTTGTAGGAATGGTAGAGGTTACACGCGCTTGTATGGTGGCAGTACTGTGCAACTGTATTCATAGCATTGTTTTATCGACAACATGAATAATGACACAATACCAGAAGTTCGATAGACCAGGGTCTTGGGATTGGTAACTCCAAATGGTGGGGGTACGGTGCGCTTGTATGGTGGGAGTACTGTGCGCTTGTATTCATAGCATTGTTTCATCGACAACATGAACGATTACGCAATACCAGATGCTCAGACAGACCAGGTGCGTGGGATTGATAACTCCAAATGATAGGGGTACTGTGTGCTTGTATGGTGGGAGTACTCTCCGCTTGTATGGTGGGGGATTATGCGCTTATATTCCTTGAAGCGATACTACTCATTTAGATGATATCCCATTGCAAGAAATTACCTAACGGCAGGAGTGAATGGGGACCCTTACCTACAAATTTTAGAATATGTAAGTGCCCTAGTAAGGCAAAACTAAGAAAACAAGCTTTGTCTTTCTTTCAACCAAGATTGGTTGCAATCCAACGATCTATCTATGGCCTAATGTTAATAATTTTGGAATCTTCTCCTTTAGGAAGAGATTGTACTTATGACAAGGGACTAGGATCACCCTTCCTCCTTCCCTATAGAAGTTTAGCCGTTGAAAAGGCTGGAGCATCAAGTTTATATCAACTTCAGAATAAGATTGGTTGAACTTATGACAATTACTCCTAGTTTTCAACATGACTAATTTATGTCCGGTCTGCTGTTAGATGACCTGATGAAAACGGTTAACACCCACCCCCCGTCATCCCTCGCTGAGTTCAAGTAAGTTTCTGATCTCCGAAAAAATTATTAGCACACTAATGCTTACATCCTACCAGTATAGTCAAGATAAGACAACCACCTCTTGTAGATGTCCCAAAGAAGACAATTTAGTTGGCCCCCTCTCCTTGATGCCAGGATCCATTGAAAAGCTCCATTTTGAATTGGCATCCCAAAGGCGCAACAAAGACAATAGATTTTTTTCGTATCAAGTTTGGTTGACATCTTCCTTCATTACTGGCCATCCTCAGGGGCTCTATTGCTTTGGTCGCTTGTTCTCCAGTGAGTCCAAACAAATGTTTAGTCCCCTGTTCTGCATAAAAGTTCATGTGTATTGTCCACCATGAGTCAAATCAAAAATCTCGATCATCTTTTAGTTCTATCACTATCTACCTTGAGTTATAGGAAAAATGACATCATTTAAATAAAATCGTCAAAAAGGCCTGTGCCAGCTTTGCCTCTCACTCAGGATTATCTGTGTTGACCTTTTTTCTACAATTTGCCATGGATTGATGGCAACTGGATTTTAATGATCATGACTAATATTATACATACTTTTATTGTTGAGTTTTTGAATAAATTTAACTGTCTATCTATCTATCTATCTGCCAGCCCCTAAGCATATGTGTGTGGTATATGTGGAGGGATAAGATTCCAAAACTTCTGCTTACTCCCCACCTACGATTCGGACGACAGCTAGACTTTTCTCAGTCTACTTATAGGTCAAGTCTTCTGTGCAAACAAAACATGAATTTGTGTTTTGCAGATCGACTTTTCCATGATCATTTCGTAGAAATATAGAAGAGATATAGAATATTCTATCTCAGGGCCCCGAGAAACCTGAGATTTCGTTTCTTGCTTATTCTGTTTAGTAGATCAGACAGGAATTATTTCAATTTTTTCCCAGAGAATTACTGGAAATTTCGCAACTTGTTACTCTCCATTTCAAGATTCCCCCTCCAAAAAAAGAAAACGATTAGTCAAAGTTACAGTTTGAACGGCTACAGTCTGGAAAAAAAATATTTTTCCAGCAAGGGATAATAATGAGGAGGTTTACGGACCATTCAGGAAAAAAAGATGTAATTTTTTTTTCAGCCATCAACCCCCACTCCTCCTAGCGGTCAGCCAAGGGTGCAACAGCGTAAATAGCTTCATTGTTCAGAGGAGGTTCGAGTAGGACGTCCACATTCATTAGCTTAGCCTTTTTAGACCTGTATATACTTTCATTCTTTCTTCGTTTTTTTTTTTGTTTCTTAGAACAGTCACCTAAGACGTTGGATGCCATTTTTAAGGTGCAAAAATGTTTGTGCAGGGTGAGTCGCAACCCACAAAGCGGGCAGTTTGTTGCAAGAACGCACTTACAATGGCTTTCAGCCTTTGAAGCACATTTTTGCATGGCAAACAGGTCTTTCGCTTGTATAAATATTCATGAAAAAAAATCTTTTCTTATTTTGAAAAGGCAAATAAAACATAAGTTAAGGCACACAGCTTTTAATGAAACCAATCCAAACTTCCAATAGGCAAAACGATCAAATAGTAGAAAGGATCTGCCTCCCCATCAGCCCCCACAAATCACATTAGGATAGTTCTCACCGAACCTTAAATGTCATAAGACAGAGAGAGATAATAGAACAGCAGATAAAACAGGCCTGAATCCAATAGTGAATTATGTCCTGTTTATATCCCTTCGAATCTCTTTTTGTATTGATCCTTTTGCAATAGCCTTATGAGGTAACTAAGTCAAGAACCGATCAGATCATTGATTAAACGAAGAGTATGAGGACTAGAAGAAGGACCACATGAATAAATTTGGGTACTTGTGTATTACTCAGTACGCACTCTAGAAGTGTACTTGTGTATTAGTTAGGTTTAAAAAAGGACCTAGTGTTACACTTCCAATAAATGTACCTTCTCGTATGAATATAGTTGTATTGCGTCCATTGACGCACTGATTTGTTTTGAACAAGAACCGCTTATCCTAAAAAAAATATAATTGCCTCTTTTTCAGTCCTTAGCAAATCCCAAATCTGAATTTGAATGTCCCTGGTCAGACACTTTTTTCTATCACTATACGTTGCAAACTTGTGCACAAAAATCACTAAATTATTGAAGAGAAACAGTAGAATTAACCAGTAAATCACTAAAATCTTGTGATTTTTTGTCACCTGGTGGCAACCCTGATCGGAACGTAGGACGCAAATATATGAACCGGTGGATCCAGGGGGCGAGGAGCCCCTTCCCAAGATTTTTCTGGCTTCCTCTGTCTCTGTTTTTTTCTTCTTTTTCTCTCTCTCTTTTAGAATGGATGTGTCAATTTGGTCAATGATCGGCACATTTGCCACATTGCTCCCCCCCAAATTTTGCTCATTGGCACCCTTTTCCCATTGCCCTCCCCCTTAAAGATTTTGCTCTAGATCCACCCCTGAATATATGTGACCCTAAAAAAGATAGCTATGGCTGACCCTAGCTTTACTTAGTATTTCAAGATCGTGGGCTAAAATATAATTTAAGAACATGAGAAGAAGAAAGAAAGAATGTAACTATTATACTGATCACCAACAAATACTTTTAGGTAGAAAGAGGAGTCCCCTTTTTCTTAAATAGGAGCTATATCTGGTCTTTGAGAAGCCATAAACATTTTTGGCGTTTTAATAACTTGTCCCAACTCTTCAGAAGATTCCGTATTCTCAAAGTTGTATTGACGTTCTATTCTTTAAGGCTGTGTTTAGAAGCTTAATCCCAAAACAGAATGAAGGCCAAATCCTGGTATAAAAAAGTCATGTACGAGAGAAAATAAACAAAAAACAGTGACCACTTACAAGGCTTCCAGGATTTTTATTCGAGGAGTGGGCGGAGGACGGGGGGGGGGGGGTGCAAAAGAAACATAAAAAAGGGTATCAAGAATATTTGTATTCATTTTTGCCATTTTTCACAAGTAGGATAAAAAATTTTTTTTTGGGGGGGAGACTCAATTCCCGATTATGTTGCTTAGAAAAACCATGATTGCCATAATTAGCGAATCTGATTATTCGTCCCATCACGATGAATTATATCTGACCCTAGTTAAACATAGCATTCCGAAACCGAAGGTTAAAGACATAAGGACGCAAGAATAAAAAAGAGACATACCTTTGAAATCGCTCACCCACCGATATTTTCTTGGACGAGAGAGGAGTGAGGGAGCCTCTCCTTTCCTGGATAGGAACTATATCCGGTCTTTGAGGAGCCGTAAAAGTTTTCCTTCTAAACAAAGCTCTAGTCTTATCCATTTCAGTTGAGGCAAAGATACTAACTAGACACTGATCAGTCAAGCCAACATACCAGTTAGTAATTGGAAACCATGTAATAAATATCACAGAAACTAACAAATCCTATGAATTTTATCAACCCAAAAACAGGATAGTCAACAACTGGGATTGAAAAAATTAGAAAACCAACGCATTAATAAGAACAAAGAGATTGTGAGATTAGAGACTTATTAATGCGGCGGCAGGATTTAAACTAGACAAGCGGACAGAAAATAAATGGCTTGAATTTAGCATGCAGATTGAAAAGAGGAAAGTAAATAAGGAAAAACACGGTATTTTCCTTATGAGTAAGTGAATAAAAACTGTCAATCAAATCTTCTATCATTTATGATGAGTTAACTCGAAAGTGGTATTTATCATATGAATAGACAAGTAGAAAAGCTTGCCCATTGGCCAAATTCCGACTTATCAAAGTCCCGAAATGTAACCAAAACTTAAACTTGAAAAATATACGGCATTATTAGCTGCATATTCAGATCAATTTAATAGTGTCATAATTATATTATTATATCGTAACCCTAAGGTGGCTGGAGTTATTAGTTTCTATGACCATTTTTTAAGAAAAATATTATAGACGTTAAGAGTAAGTAAAGGTACCATTCCTATTATCATTCCATCTTGTCTTATCACACGCTAGGCCTCAAGAATAATTAACCCAATATAAATAAGGGAGGGATATAGTAGGCTAACTAGTCAAGTGAAAAAAAAACAACAAAAAAATCAGTAAGATCACCCATTCTACACCAACTAGCGTAAATCTTGGAATGGTTCTTGTTCCATCTTGTTCGGAACACTGCCACCATACAACGCATCATTACACCACGCATAGCAAACTTCGCACCATGCTTGGCACACCCAACCTAATGTTCACATTATTTGAAATGGGTAATCCGCCAGATCCACCGCAGGTGTCGCCAAGCTGTTTGCTTCTGACTCTGGTCATACTTTCGGTTAAACCTCCTAAGCGCCTAACACTGCATCCCCTAAGAACAAGATTTTCGAATAACATTCCTTGAATTTTTTTTTGTAGAATTACCTTTTTCTGAGCAATGTTACCTATGCATCAGATATGCACAAAGGGAATGGCCCCCTAATAACTCCTATATTCGAAATTATATTTTTATATATGACATGAGATAGCATTTATACTTACGATAATTTTCGATCAGATAATACACATAAATAATACGGAAAAATACGGCGGTAAAACCACCTAAAAAGCACTTACTTTCGAAAGGTGAAGGCAAAACTCCAATCTAACATATACTTATTTTACTCTTTTTGCTTTGGGAAATATGTGCTAAATTTCAAGGTAAAATAAAAGAGAAACATTCTGGAACCGATCGACCAATCAACAACTCAAAGAGTGAAAAAATCCAGACATCATTCTAGTTTTTCTTCAGGGAGAGAGGGGGGATGTAAAGCGGATATTTTTGAAAGGAATTCGAGATAACAAACAGGTTGAAACGTGACAACTTTAAAAGTAATATTTTCCTTTTGGAAAAAGTTCCGTGAACTTTACGCATTAATCCATCAGGACCTAATAAAAATGTATAACTAGAACCATATAACCTAATTTAATCTGTTTAGTATAGCCTTTAACATGCATTATTCTTTTAGCATGACTTAATTAGAAAAATTAGCTATGATTAACATTATTTAATATTTTGCATGGCTTATTCTTGAATAAAATAAAAAAAATTCAATATTAAAAACATGTGGCATCATTGAGATGTCATTCGTTTGCTAATTACTGCTTTGAATTTTGACTACTTTTCATTACAGAAAATTGTAGAGCCACCTAAAAGGAAAGGAACTCCGCCTCCAGTCACCACCTTCACATTTTCCTGATTCACGGGAAAAGAGTTCCGTCCAGGGAAATAGCATGATCCAACAACGCAATACCATTCCAACTAATTTTATAAATAGACAAGATAATCATATCGTTTCTCTCAAGACTTAAAACGATCTTTACAAAATCTTTGTAAAGAAACAAACAAACAGGAAAGAGGGGAGCGGAAAAGAAAAAGGAACAGTTTGGATTACAAAACATTGACGGTTTGTTTGTTATTAATAGTAGCCTAGAGGTGTTGCTCAACTCGGAAATGGATAGGCCTTCTTAACAAAATATACTGGACGTTGATTTGAACCTTGTTTTCTTATAATAAAATATTGACCTTTCATAATAAAATTATTTCAGAATTTGTATGACGTTCTGCAATTTTCTCGAAATACAAAATTGACATGTTTTCTTGTATTAAAATCAAGGCATTGTGAAAAGGCTCAGCCGAAGCTTAATCTAGCTTCAAGGGAGGGATAAACCCTTAACGTTCGGATTACATTCAATGTGACATCAAACCAGACAATAATTTGAAAATTTCCTCAAATGAAAGTAAGAAGCGTTAAAAGAGCTTAAATCGGATCCTATATATGAGAGAGGTGGCTATACCCCCCAGTCCCCAATAATTTTTTCTGACTGGACTTTTTTCAGTTTTTCAAACCGAATGCTTTGAAAGATTTTGTCGCATCATTTTCATCCAAATTGTGGATTTTTTTGGTGGGGTAATTTACGGCTTGTTTCCACAACTATGCAAATGTTTTTATACTAAAAATTTAACATTTTTACGAATTTAGAATCAGCATAAAGGATAAATTCCCATAATGGCTAAAATTCAGCAGGTATTTAATTTTTTTCTATAAATAGAATAATTTCTACAAAGCTGGAAGAAACTAAAATAAAACAGATGAAATCACTACCCATTCTAGGATAATTCTCCGATTTATCAGGATCAACAATTATACGACTTTTGGAAAAAAAAAATTCCCTTTTCCGGCAAATACTGAGGAAAAAACCGAGACACATTTGTCATTCAATAAGATTATATGTGTTCAATTTCAACATTACGGGAGATTGAGGCTCCTTTTAATCCTTAAAAACGTACAAAAAATTGTTCAAAACAAAGAAGAAAAAGGATGAAATATGGTAAGTTTTATATATAATATGTTTATAGTCGCTTGATATAGCTTACATAACTGGACTACGAAATTACGTCGATTTACGTTACGTTGTATATTTTATTACACACACACACACAATATATATATATATATATATATATATATATATATATATATATATATATATATATATATATATATATATATATATATATATATATATATATATATACAGAATAAAAAAAATATTCGGGCAAATTATTTCTTCATTTTGAAGAAATGGAAATGCTGTTTCTTCAAATTTTCAATCATCAAAAGATGGTTGATTCGGGTGAAGTTAAGTAATTCCCCGTGACGAGATGTTTAGTTGCCTACTGCATGTAATTTTTACCTCATGGATTATACGGGAAGACACGTTACTAAAATTCCAAGAAAACGTTTAACAATTAAAAAAAATAAAAGGAAGAAGCTATCAAAGATTACTAATTGCTATGACTAGTTATTGATTAGTTATTACTAGCTGAATAATTATTTAGGCTCTGAAAGGAAAGAACTAATTGAGAAATAACTTACGCTTTGCGTTCAGAGGTAGAGGAAGAAACCATTTCATACATCTGAGGGCTTGTCGTCGGCTGGTCAATTAGATAAAATGCCGTACTATCTGAAAACAAAATAGGACTTACAAAGTATTAACTACACCTTTTGAAAAACCGATGTTATTTTCCAAGAGCGTATCCAGGATTTTTGTTCGGGAGTAGGGGTGGGGGAATGGATAGTTGTTTACATAAAAAATCGAAAACTCATCTGTATTAATTTTTGGTACATTTTTACGAGTCGGACAGAAATTCTGGGAGCGGGGAGGGGTTCAAACCCGCATACCACCTTTCCCCTAGATGCGGCTTTGGTATTTCAACACTATGCCGTAGAACCTTTTACACTAGGAAAACTTTAAACTGTACGTTACATTGTGCACTCTTGGGAAGCCAATGTTTTTCTTAAAGTAGGTATTACTCATGCTCTACATAGTATTTTATCTTATGTTTCGGGAAAACAACATATAGCAATAATATGCTGTTTCTGGAATGGCAATTAATAGTCTTTCCCAGAGTGTCTTTTTATTGAAAGCGACTTTTCTGCAATAACAATAAGATTATCATCTAAGCTTGAATCCCGATTTCCACTCCATGATTTCAATTTTGAATAGTTTACTTTTAATGACTGCAATGTTTTGATCAGATGATCCTGATGGTTTTATAGATTTTTACCTCAGCCTAGTGTAAAACACTTTGTTCCAATGTGAAATTAACATAACATAAATTAACCACCTAACATAAAAAATTGCGTACGTAGTGTGGAAGCCGCTTAATTTAAGATGACAGTCCTTAAATGCTCCAATGTTCAACTTTCAGAATTCAACGAAAAGAATCGGATGTTTGAGGGATGAATCCTTACTCAGAGGTGTCGAAAGTGCGTTTTAATTGAAGCGAATAATACAGACTTACCATTTCATTATAGTAAGTGACATGGTTGGTCAAATGCTCAAATAATTATATTATAATCATAAATAATTATATAATAAATACAACATAATAAATAATATATAATGTAATATAAAATATAAATAATAATATAATATAATAAACATAAATATGATAAATATTATTATAATAATTATATAATATAATAATAATTATAATAATTATATATTCATAAATAATTATATTAGGGACATTATGACCACTTCTATTTCAAACCACCAGCAGCTACACCATAAAATATATTTCTGGATACCAAACTACTCAACAGGTATATGACTTCTTCACCAATTTTTACGTGGAATGACTGCTTCAGACCCGTAAGTCGGAGCTCCAAAATCGGAACAATGAGATATTTTAAAAATAAATAAAGTATAATAGGTAAGTAGTTAAATTTGACTAGATCGCATTGCTAGAACGTGGAATCGAAGGAATATCAACGACAACCTTCTTATTGGTTGAAAAGATAGAAACTAAAATATTTGACACTAGACAAATGAAAGTATACGGATACAAATGTACTATATTTTTCTTCAAAATTCTGCTCCTTATAAGGAATGCCAGAAACAATAAGGATCTTAGTGCCGCTAATTCAGCAAAGATGCTACAAATGTTTGAAAGTTTTTGATGCGTTATAACCGATGAATTTAGCCTTACAAAATTGGTCTACTTAGTCACTATTAGTGCCCATAAAAACGTACTAAATGATAAGTATATGTTGTTACAAGATAGACAAAAAATATTTTTCGTTCATGCAAAAAACCGAATTCAATAATAACAATACCAAATATCGATATTTCAACAGAAGTGAATGTATGAAAAAAGCGTTAATAGTGAAACGTTAACTCTGGTTATCAATATGTGGAGTTCGATGATTTTCACAAGAGTACCCATGATAATAAAGTATATAAGTATAAGGCACAAACTTAAGCTCAAGACTACAATCCCAAAATTTGACTCCAGAATTCGCAATAACGCTCAAATCTACTCCAAAAACCTAAAGTTGAGTACACTAAACATTAACGTCTCAGCACGAAGCCTCAAAATTAAATAGTCTAAATCATTCCTAAAGAGTTGAGCAACATAAATTCAAAATGTTCCTAAAAGTTGCAAGAGCATCATTATTGTAATTTTACATCCTAATAATTCTAGGGATGTCGTCTTTTATGTTTCATCTTCGTTGGAATTAAATTTTGTCATGACAAATTTACGGCTTCCTGAAAAATAGACATTAATTTGTCTACTAGATAGATAACCAATAAAAAAGGTAAAATTACGCCTTTGGAAATCAAACAAACAAGTCTACTTTTATCTAAGAGAAACAAAACTTCCTCAGAAAGACGTGAGGGTGAGGGAGCGGGGGATTGTAAGGTTCTCAAATGGTCTTCACTTTGTCTAGCATTTCCATGGGGAAACGTTATTTACGGTCTACCTGATGTTAACGCACATGTCAACACGGTTCCACCACTGGCACTTCTTCAAATCTTTGGCTTCCTTCGACAATATCCCTAGATTTGTTTTACAAGTTCTAGCTCTATTCTTAAAATCAGGTCACTCGCAGACACTTTATTGGCAAGGAACAGGAGGTAAAATGCCTTCAAATATTTTCCTGGGGAGAAGGGATAGAAAAAAGTTTTCACCCACAATAAGTAATATTTTTTCAAACAAATGAAATCATATTTATGAGTGTTTTTTGTAATTTTTCATGAGGGAGAGGGGGACTCCGGTTTCCTTCATCAGGAGGGGGACCATGATTATTATCCAGACTCTACGAAAAGGACGATAACAAGAAATTAATGAATAGTTGATAGGTACATTATAATCTTTCAATAATGCGTTTAACTAAACTTCGACTGCCACGAATAGTCTAATAAATGATTTATAAATTGTTTAAGCTTTTCCTGGAACTTATCACAGAATATTTATAAACAATAAAGCGATTGATATCACGAGTCAATGCTGTTCATGTAGACACAAAGATTAAGTCCATAATATTGTTATATACAGTTAAGAGACTAAAATATTGAACCAATTAATTCCTGAAAGTAAACAGCGAAGGAAAATGAAAGAAGACACACTGCTTTGATTATTTATTTGCATTTTGTATCACACATCTGGTCTGATAGAATAGACACGATTGTTTGTTTTCATCACGCATTTGACATTACAGAATTTGTTTCAATATCTTTTTAGCATTCACTTAGCCAACCTGACTTACTGAAAAGGAAAAAAGGCGAAATAAATAAAAGACAAAAAAGCTGGTCAATGATAAAATGCCATATCATTTTGGATTATAACTCCTCATCATCCCCTAACTTCATTATGATCATTTAAGAATGGCTAGTGTTCCATGGGCCGTGAGTTCAAACAGATTTGACACCAGATGTTACACAATATATCTCTGTTATTGCAACAGACTCCCATAACTGACGCAGTTTTCCAAACAGATCCGTTTGATCAAGTGTCAATCAATTGGAAAAGGAACCACACGAGAAATCCCTCTGAGAGATGCAAACGAGGGATGGGAGGAAGGAGGGGAGGGAGTGAGAATCTTCAAAAAGTATTTAAAAAATTCCAAATGTATTTTATGAGCCATTTTCGACACATCTGGTCATATTCGTCATATCATCACACATCTGATCTAATAGAATAGACACGATTGTTTGTTTTCATCACGCATTTGACATTACAGAATTTGTTTCAATATGTTTTTAGTATTCACTTAGCCAACCTGACTTACTGAAAAGGCCAAATAAATGAAGGACAAAAAAGCTGGTCAATGATAAAATGCCATTTCATTTTGGATTATAACTCCTCATCATCCCCTAACTTCATTGTGATCATTTAAGAATAAAGACACGTATATTAATATTAAAATCACAGGCAATTTAAAAAATACAATCAATCGACTTGGCTTCTGAACGACTCATGACTGCAATCTCAACAGCAACGCTAGTGTTCCATGGGCCGTGAGTTCAAATAGATTTGACACCAGATGTTACAGAATTAATCTCTGTTATTGCGACAGACTCCCATAACTGACGCAGTTTTCCAAACAGACCCGCTTGATCAAGTGTCAATCAATTGGAAAAGGAACCACACGAGAAATCCCTCCGAGAGATGCAAACAAGGGATGGGAGGAAGGAGGGGGGGGGGGGAGTGAGAATTTTCAAAAAGTATTTCAAAAATTCCAAATGTATTTTATGAGCCATTTTCGACTGTGCGATTCGCAGGCTAGTATCTTTGACCAATAAGTGTCAATCAATAGGAAAAAAGAACCACACAGGAGCTTCCTTTTAGAAGTGAGAATTAAAGGAGGATTGAGAGTTTTTGAAGTGTTTCAGGTTTTCCAGGAGTTTTGATAACCTTTTCATTTTATCTTCTCCCTAATAATTCCTTCGCAAGATTTTGGCGACTTCTCTTTCCGGATTTTTATCTTATTTTTTAATTTGTTTTTGGACACGAAAGCAGCAAGCAAAGTGGCCAAAAGCTTTAGAATTCTTACTGATTTTTAGTTAATTACCTAATTTTATTTTGTTATTTATATATAGCTATTACTACCTTACAGGACTAAATACAGGCTATAATTTTCGTTGCAATTTCCACAAAAACAAGTGAACCTGTTTTATTGAATATTACCAATAAGCGAACCCAATTTATATTAACAAAAATTTTCTCATAGAAATGTCCAATGAAAAGGCCGTGGGAGAGGGATTGCGTAGTTTGAAAAATTGCTTAAAATTTATCACAGTATTTTTGAGTTTTGAAAAATGTGAAGTTTTCCTTCCCTATATATAGAGTTACTATTTAGTAATAATACCTAATTTGCAGAAATTCAATTAATCAGAAAGAAAAAGTTTCCTCTTCTACTTTTTTATTTCATGTTTTCATATTTCTTTCTTCGACTTGCTAATTTCTAAACTTCAAAATAAACTCATTTGAAAGACTACCAAAAAGGGAAGCTACAAGCGAAGACACAAGGGGTAGCTTAAAAAAAGGGATACAAATTATAACATTCTGGATTATATCATAAACTAAATGGGGATAAAACTGTATCTTCTCCTCAGCCATTTCTTTGATTTTGGATTGGACATTTATAATAGTAAAAATTTTCCCAATAATAGGTGTTAATAACAATCTGTTAGAAAATTATTTTCATGGTTAAACAAGCCATATAATTCCTTGGTACGAAAGTTATTTAAGCTCCCTGTCAAAGCAGATAATATACATAATCTATGTCAATGTAAAAAAAAAAAACAAAAAAAAAAAACGGTAACATTTTTTTCTTTTTTTAAAAAAAATAAAATATATATATTCTTATACTTTGCGTTGCTTAATTTTAAGGAAGTTTTCTTATTTTTGTATCTATTGCAACAAAAGATCAACACTAATATAACATATTTTGGAAGAGGGGGGATACTCTTAGCTTTGGATAGTACTTACCTTTCGCATTGTTTTTAATTTGCTGTTTCAAAAAAAAAAAAAAAAAAAAAAAAATTAAAAGGTCAATATAATTATCAATCTTTTCGTTTTCTCAAGATCTACATAGTTGGCAAATAATAAAGAATAGCTGCTTACCTCTTGCATCTGGCTTCAGCAAAATCGATGTGTACTTAATAATAGGACTACATCGAACCGGTTCACTGCCACTGGTGCTACTTACAGTATGGTACTTGAGAACGTATTTGTTATCATCTTTCTGTAGTAGAACAATAGAATCTTCAAGGACGAGGACATGAAGGTCAATCGGACGTCTGTCTTTGCACCGCCAGGTGAGCGGACCCTCATGAACCAGCCTCCGTCGAGTAAGGTCGAAGTTCTTAAAAGTAAAGACATGTCAAACTTGAATGCAAGGCTATCTATTTCCTTTATACGTTATAGTATGATATCTTTTAGTTTATGAACTGATTGATCGTTAACAGTAATGAATACAGGATGCATATGAATTTTAAATAGTTTTTTAAGAAGAATTTTGTAATTTTGTATATAACTTTTTTTCTGACGAAAATAAACATGGTCCTGAGTGAAAAAAAATACTTAAAAGGAAAAAAGAACCCTCGAAAGACATAGGGAAAAACTGTAAAAATAACTGTAAAATAACAATAGTTTAATAATAAATAAAATGGAGGAATATTGCCATAAAATTACCAAGTAAGATAGAAGGCAACAGCTACATGAAAATGAAGGGGCTCGCAACCCTGTTGGTTTGAGGATTGGATTCATTTAGTCATTATTAATAATTTTTGAAGGTGAGCTTCGTGCTAAAAACAAAAAAACATAAAAAGGGGTTCCACTAAGAACATCGTAAAATGTATGACAGCAGTAGAAATTATAAGAGTAGATTAATCAAATTTATCTTCTTTATTATAATATGGTGGGACACAGGGACAAATGCAAGGGACCCTTTCTAGGCCAAAGCCTAAAAAAAATCAAGATTATCCATATCGTTCTCGAACTTTCCGCTTTTTCTTCTAGTTTTTTGGAGGTTGTTTTAACAAGTTCGATTCATCCAGCTGTAAAAACAATTTTGAGACCACTACTCTAACAATATACATTTCAGCAACCCGAACTCTAATGGGACTTAAACACATTCTTATTAATTCAATTATTCAGAAATCTGAAAAATGCTCTGCTATAATTATCCCTTCTTCTTTATGAAATATTTCTGTAATCTCCTATATAATTTTTCTTCCCTTCTCTCTTGCCTTTAAGCTGTATTATTAAGAGTGACATTTATTTGCAGTCAGTCATATGTATATTCTTTGAAATAGATTTGACCCGAATGAAAAACGACACTTCGGATATGAGTCTGCATTCTTTTTTTCCTTTTGTTATTATAATTGTTTTTTTTATTATCGTCATTTGTTTTTTTTTTCTTTTCTTTTTTCACGATGGAATCCATTGGCTTCAGAAAGTGTGCAGGAGACTGTGCCTCTGACCCAGTGTTCAACACTGTTTTTGTGCCACACCAATCCTCTTGGTCCATTACCATTCAGCGAGGCTTCTTCGATTGTATTTTTTTTTTCATTTTTGCTACAAATTACATCCGTCAAATCCGAGTAAAGATATAATTCTCAGTGATAGTATGTCACTATTTATTGTTATTTTAGTATGTTTGTGAAAATGCATCCGCGAAACTTTATAGTAAGCTGTTTTTTCTCTGCTACACTTCCAATATTTGCCCGACTCTGTATATCGAACAATTTACCGCTATTCAACTACAGTTTTGTATGGAAGTCCTGAAGCAGCTCAATCAACAAAGATACTTTCTAAGTTTTCCTTTTCCCTTTAATCTTTTACTTTTTAAGGGAAAAGGAGATAATTTTTTCCTCTCTATTTTTTTTCTTCCTTTTCAGCTTCTAATTTTTCATATAGATCTTCAAGCATATTTCCATACTTGAGAGGGAACATGGAAGAGAAGAATCTATATTTCGAAGACAAGGCCAAAGGAGACAAAAGAATGGCCAAATAGACAAAAGAAAGAAAACCATAAAGTCATCAGAAAAACCTCGCAAAAAAAAACACAAAAAATAGTCAAACATATATTTTACCCTTAGTTCGTGATCCGATTTGTCGCCAGACGACTTATCTAATCGTTTCTGCAGTTCTGCTAATCGATGCTGATTCTCCGCTTCATGAATAGACGCATTGACCACTTTGAGAAGTGCACGTGATTTTTCGAGTGCGATTTTAATTGGTTGATGATCTGCATGTTTTACAGGGGTATGTCGTAAAAGCGACTCCAAAAGAAGTGGGTATTTTGTGAGTCGTTGCATTCCAGTGGGTAAGAGATCCTATAACAGAATTTCCTGTTTTAAATATGATAGCAGTATACAAAAAAGAGGAATATATATTTCTTGATGAATAAAATCATCTTCGAGCGTAATTCCCATGCACTTTCTCCTTATTCCTAACTGCTAACTAAATTTTCACCTGTATTAAATGTTGTGTGTTTAATATGACCTGAAATAAGATAATGTAAAACCCTTTTATCATTTTTCTATAAATGACAACTATTATTAAAGCAGCATAATTATTTACACCATCACAATTATTGTAGCAGCACAATTTATTCAACTGTTCGTTTTAGTTTATTAGTTTATTTAGTTTATTAAGTTTGTTTAGTTTATTCATTCACTTAAGTAAGATTGATCTTGAGAATATTCATAAATACTTTATAAGATTTCAAAATACAAGAAATGAACCTGAACATTTTATGAATCGGATTCCAAGTGAATGAATAGAATGCATGGAGACAAAGTTTAAAGGTTTACACTATATGTGGAACATACGATTTTGCGACAAAAATATTGGTATAATTTCCACCAAAAGGACAAAATTCTTATATCATTTGATTCTTTAGTTTCAAATTTATCCGTTCCCTAAACCAGAGTTATGATATTACTTAAACTTTTTCTTAAAAAATGATCTAAACATACTTAGAAAATAGAAATATTTTCCTTCTTTCGCCCGTTTTGGCGCACTTTCAGCTTAATTTCTGAATCTAAAATCATAAGTGCAGTCAATTTTGAAAATGATATTCGATGCATGCATAAAACTAAATCTCAGATATTGAAAGATCCAGGATTATTGTTTTATCTTTAAAAGCTGAAATTGTGGAGCTGCCAAAAAATAAACTAAGCTAAATAAAAGCCAAGACTTAGATAAAAAAAAACAAAAAACAATAAGCTAAAAATCTAAGTAAAGATTTACTTATTTACATATTTTATTTGTTTATTCATATAGTGTTTATTTATTCATTTATTGACGTAAATTTACCAATATTATTTAATATTATTAAGTAATATTAATAATAATACTAATCTAAATAAATAATAACCTAAAAAAGGAGCTGAAAACCTGCACAGATGACATAAGCATTCCAACTACACAACAATATATTTAAAATACTTGTATTATACTTATATATATATATATATATATATATATTTCAAGAACTTAGTATGAATATTTTTAACTTACAATCCCACCAGTCCTGCCTTATACTATCTGCTTTATAACACCTAATAGCTGTAACAATCAAAACGAAATATTTTTCCATAACACGAAACAAGAGCGTTGTAATTTTTTTTTTTTTTTTTTTTTTTTTTTTTTTTTTTTTTTTTTTTTTTTTTTTTTTTTTTTTTTTTACCGGCTGTGAATTACATTGTTTTCTCGTACTGTCAGGGTTAGATAGCGTTGTCTCAGAACTTATTTATTCATACCTGTAGTTGTATACCTGAATACCTTAAATGGGCTTACCTTAAGTTGCAATCTTCGACAGACTGGGTTCATTTCAGCATCATAAAGGAATTTATCAAGTTTAGTTTCCTTTTTGCGTCGCTCCTTAAGGGCTTCAAGAGCGAAGGATTGATGCTGACAAAATTGACTGGCCGCCCTTTGCAATCTTTCGCCCTCTTGCCCATCAAACTGTAAAGGAAAGAAGAAATCAAAGTTAAAGTAATCGCTAGGTTTATCTTAGACGAAGGGCTTGAACTGGCATTGATCGTGCATAAAAGCTTTATCAGAGATTTTCGGAGGGAGGACGAAAGAGCACAGTTTTCTGCCCATTCTATAAGACAAGAAGCTAAATTTTTCCAAAAAAAAACACTCTATGTGATGAGACTGAAAATTATAGAGACTTGCTTATAGACAAAATATTTACTTTGAAGGTTCCCATTAATTTTTACCTTTTTTTTTTACGAAACTTCGGATTCGAACCTGTTACTTACAGAATCCTGTTGCTAAAGCATATAACTTTAAAAATTAATTATAAGTAAGAAATAATGACCGTCAATCGCTTCTACTTTCCAATATTTTCCCCTAAACCCATGTTGAGACCAAAGTTTTTTTCTGTTTTAGGCTTTTTACTTCTTAAGCAAACCGTTAACCCCGTTAATCATGAGCGTTAACCAATTAACAGTATAATCTGAGTCAAGTTAAAACAAAGCTGATAGAAAAGGCCCTATCTTCTAGATTCAGTCTTAACCTGTTACTGAAAGAATATGACTTTATAAAACATAAAAATAAATAAAATACAACGTAATTATAATAATAATAACAAATAAAATGTATAATAACAATAAACGTGAATATAAACATAAATATGTAAAATAAAAGTAAAGAAAAACAGCCCTTCAGACCCGACTCACAATTTTGGTAACTGAGCCAAAATTAAAAAAAAGTCTTTTGTTTATTTAATATTTCAGTTTTTACTGGAACAATGTCAATAGTAGGTTGAAATTTAATAAAATAACTATAATTTGATATTTTTATACATGATTTAATAAATTTAATAGAAATAACTGAAGCTTTTTCAAGAATTAAGCTCGAGTGTAAGATTTAAGACTATTTAAGAAAACTACCAACCAAAATTTTGGAGAGAGTAACCAAGCACACAGGTTTAAGAAGAAGAAGAAAAGGAAATAAAAGTAGAAAGAATTGGAAAATAAGAAGAGTAAAGATGGGCATCTTTAAATAACAAGATAAAAATAAGAGGAAAAAGTACAGAAAAATAAAAATAAAAACTAGCTGAAAAAGATAAAGGAATTTCAATAATACCACAAAATATACAGTATTTCTTCCCCAAGGACTCAACTGGATCTTAAAACAACACCAACATACCTAATTAAGAAACGATAGAAGGACTTTCATTTCCCGGGAACAATAAATAACTCCACTTGTCCAGTAAGAGACGTGACACGAGTCAAAGAAACAAACGTTTAATTAAATTAGTTACGCCACAATTTTAAGATTTCGGGCTTTTTGAAGCGCAAGAAAAACAAAAGCTAGGAAAAATTACGACCTGGGAATGAAAACCAGCAGTTGCTTCTTAAATATTTACTCTCTAAGCAGTGCTAGTGAACATACTTGCCATAAGAAATAGTAAACAAAGAAAATTACGCTGAAAATCTAAAAAAAAAGATTCACCTGCTTTTTAAAATTACGGACCAGATACCCCTTTCCTCAGCGCCCTTCGTCACTCCACTTCGAAAATATTACAAAATGAAAAGGTATTGACTGTCATTTTTGGTGTTGTTTATAGAAAGAAGAACACGAATAAAGTAAAAGATGATTTTGGCTGTATTTGAGAGTTATCTTTGAAAGACTCCAAAACGTCCCAGTATCCAAAGACGAATTTTGGAGATAATGATTAAAGCTCTTGGAATAATGACAGTTAAGCAATCAAGTCAATTCTGGTCAACTCTACAATTTCAGATTGAGTTGCTATTCAATATATAATATTTTAAGCAGCCCATATGAGTAAAAAAACAAATCTTGGGATAGGGCAGTGGATTGAATAATGTGTGTTTTGCCCAAGGGTTCTTCGGTTCAAGTTTTCCCGCCGCAGGGAGAAGGATTTCATAGGGTTAATTCAATTCATCAATTTTTTTCTTGTAGTGGCGCAGTGGGGTTGATCTCAGATCCCAGAGTTCAAATTCTGCTGCAGCAACACACTACAGGACTGTGATGAGATTAATCCATTCCAGTGATGAGATTAATCGAGAGCGCCTCCATACTAATCCAAACAAGAAGAAGGAGAAGCATTAAACAGAAAAGTGATGTTAATAATACCTCAAAATATTTAACATGTTGAGAACCGCATCTCCTTTTTTTTGTGACATTCGACACTCACTTTCAAAAACTTACAAAAGGAGTGTGTTTATATATTGATAGTCGCATGGTTCTCTACAAGAAAAAGAAGAAAAAAACTATGGGAGGAGCCATCTTCGATGTGTTTGAAACTTAATTACAAGCTACTCTGAGTATTTCTCGACCTTTCGAGCAGTTTATTATTAACTCAGGAGTTTCAGGTTAAAACCTATTTGACGAATGAAAAGTATGCAATCAGGTTAGCACTGATTCGGACAGCCTATAGAATGCACCAAACTCAATCCCTAGAGAAGTTCTACCAAATGGCACCGAAGTGGAAAAGATTAAACTTTGGCTACCCGGACCACGCTTGAATGGAATTATAAAAGTAAAATAAAATCTTTGGGGTTTCTTGGGAAGCTGAAAAAAAAAGCTTCAATAGATTAGGAGGGAAGAGGAACGTTCACCAGTATCGTGGTATCAGATATTATAACGTTGTAAGTAATTTGTATCAGTAGTAGCATACGGAAGCTAATGTAGTTTAAACTTAAAAGTAGATAGGCTTCAAGTAGAGAATAAGTAGTAATAGATGGAAATTCAATGAAACTCCAATACACTAGTAAGTAAATAAGCTAAAAAAATAAACTTAATCAAAACTAGACAATCAAACTATCATCTCTTAAGGGCAACCTACTAAAGAGCGAACTCTAGCCAATAGTAACCGCAAATTTAAAAAACCTGCTTTAAAAAGACTGTCTAATGTTAATATAGCTATAGCAATAAAAAAAGATAATAATTAAATAAAATTCAATTTCCGAAAAAATACATCTTCATATACAAGATGATATAATACATACATCTTTTGACAAGAGTATGATGTCATACTTGATTGATTCCGTCATCTCATTCCCTGAAATGTCGTTATGTCTTATAGTAAAGGACGAACTCTGGTTCATAGTAACTGATTTTGATCTATAATCGACAGATATGAGCTGATTATTAAAAGAACGTAGCATTACCTTAAAATTGGCTTGGGTAAAAGTGAAAGCACAAAACAAGATACAATTTTTCTTCACAAAGTGTATTATTTTGGTTTCAAAGCCATCATTGACAATGCAGTTCGCTCTTTACTAGGTACTGCCTAAGAAAAAGACGAAGGTTTTTCCTATGTGTGATATATATCATTCGTATATAAGACATTTAGAAGAGAATCTGACTTCGTCTCCTTATCAGTTACTGGTAAAATGAGATGATTGGAAGAGAGAACGTCATTCGAATTAATAAACATTCCTAGCTTCTAAACGGGTAATACTTGAACACTAAGATGAATAAGAAATATAGAACGGTTTTATAATTCAGTGTTACTTTTACTAATCATGTTATTTACGTTATTCTCGAAAATCAAAAGTTTCTTATTACCATTATACACCACGGCAAGAGTTAAGGTTTGTTTTAGTTTTAAAAACAAAGAAGGATGGAGCCTTGGTCTCAACACGGGTTTAGGGGAAAATATTGGAAAGTAGAAGCGATTGACGACCATTATTTCTTACTTATAATTAATTTGTTAAAGTTATATGCTTTAGCAACAGGATTCTGTAAGTAACAGGTTCTAATCCGAAATTTCGTAAAAAAAGAAAAAAATTCATGGGAACCTTCAAAGTAAATATTTTGTCCATAAGCAAGTCTCTGTAATTTTCAGTCTTACCACACAGTGTGTGTTTTTTTTTTCGAAAAAATTTCTTTTTGGAATCCGTTTCACCTTGCCTAGCCCACACATCTTAAAGGTACAGCTCTGGAGCGCATTCCGCCCACAGAAAATATTAATTTGGTATGAGGAACTAACTCAACTTTGTTCGGAAACGTCTATAGAGAATTAGAGCATTCAACAAGGGTAGTTCATTCGCTCCTCACAGAGATTTTAGAGGAATTTGAAAACAAAATTCCAACAGGAGTCGTAGTAAAGGGCAGGAGCTTCAAAAAAATGTTCACTTTACTAGGTCCCCGCTAAGAAAAAGCCAAAGCCTTTTTCTTCTGCGTTTCATTGTAAAAAGCCAGTTTATATCAAAACCTGAAATTACGTTTAAAATAACTTATATACATACAATAAAAAAAAAGAAAAAACAGCAACAATATTCTTGATTCCAGTTTCAAATCATAAACGTTGACTCGAATTCAAGACTTAAATTCATTGACATGAATTCAAATCCCCTGTTTTTATCGGAGAGATTCCTAACCGCCGTACTACGGTGACTATCTATATAAAAAATTACCAAACATTTTCTGAGTAATATTTTCGAATAAGTAAGTCACGAAAACAGGGATATTACAGCTAAGTCCAATGACTAATAGTCATTTGGTATAGCTAAAGGAACCCTACCAACGAATTCAGCCACTAAATTTATTAATAAACAAATACAAGTTCAAATAGGGATAACTTCTTTTATTAGACAGTCAAAAGGATACAAAAAATTCAGGATATTTCGATCACATATCCAGTGAACATTATCCGCAGACAAACTGATGGGAAAAATACCTACATTTATTAATGTCTAGATCTCATCCTCCTATTTAGGAGTTAAATTTATTTCTAATTATTCAATTAGAATACGACTAAATCACATTACATGATAAAAAGAGACGAAATACAGAAGAAAGAACTTACCATGCACAAGAGAATATCACCAACGTTGTCAATAACACCTTTGGATTTTCGTTTATGTTTCATAAATGTGTTGAACCGGGCATGGATCTCAATCATTTCATTCAAATTGGCAAATAGCAAATTCAAGATGTCAGGAATCAAATTGGACTCAGTTAAGGGACGGCAGAACACTCGGTCGAGAACTTTCAAACACCGAACATGGCTTCTTTCAGTATGAAACAGTTCTACAAAAATCAATTAAAAATTCGACGAATTGCGAATAGAAGGGACTTGAGTCCTCATGCGTCTTACTATGTATGAATAAGTAAGTAACTAATCAAACATGTATCTATCCTTCGCTTGTATCCATCCATTTTTTTCCATTTTATTTTCTTTAAAGGAAATAATTAATTTTACTGATTTTTTTCTTTTAATTTCTTTCTTTGATTTCATTCATTAATTTCTTTTTATTTCACTGAGGTCATACTTGGTGATTTAGGAGGGGAGGCTTGAACCTCTCGAACCCTTCCTAAAAAAATGCACAGAAACAGGCACTTTCTGGTTACTTTGTGGCTGAAACAGACCTTTCCAAATTAGAGTAACTACTCCTATTCTGAGTCAAAATTTTTAGCATGATATGGAAATTCTATTGGTTTTATAATAGGCTACATCCTAGAGCCCCCCCCCCCTCTCCCTAAAAAAAGCGAAAGTAAGCTAAAGTAAGTAAACAGAGGTCCAATAGAAAATAACTCACTCTTTCTTGATACACAACAGTTAGGACGACCCTGACCACGTCCAGACGCATACTAGATAAGTTAGTATAGACATCTGGGCATTAAAAAAGAAAGAAAGAAAACCACCAACTATCTTAATGTTCAATAATGTTGAATAAACTATCAAGAATTTTTGAATTTTGAAGATTCGAGTCATGTTTTCATAGCAATTAGAGACAGTTCTTGAAAAAAAATGTATGTTGAACGTATTGGTTACTTAAAATAGGAGAGAAAAGGAACAGCAAGAAAAGAAAAGGAACAGCAAAGAAAAGTAGTCCAAATGGTGGCAGAATTCCTTTCGGCAGCAGCAGACACAATTTTGGTAAGTGGCGGCAGGCTGATTTCAACAGGTCTTGACTAATCTTTGGTCAATTGTTACGTTCTCTTTTCATGTCATAGTGACAACAACTTAATTGTGCTGCATTTTCCTTTTATACAGTTCCTCCTGTGTTGTAAGCTGTATGAATTTCTTACAAGAAGACTCTACTGTCACACAAGGTATTGGCTCCAAGGCAATATTCTTTGAATAAAAAAGTTTAATTTTGTTGATTTATAACATGTATTTTGGAGGTTTCAATAATCTTCGGTCTCTTAAGCGGCTCAAGCAAATGGGTTTTATCCTGAAACTGTTTTAAAATTTATTAGCACTAAAACATTCAGTGGCAAAAAAGGAAACGATAGAATCATGATACCTAAATTTGACCAGTAAAGCGGTCATAAAAAGTTGACCAGTTAGTTGATACAATAAATTCAAGCAATTTTGACTAGTGACAACTCTATACTTTTAATTTTTGACAAAGTTAGGATATTGTCTTGGATAAACATTAGTCTATTTACGTAATTTGGTGTTTACTATTCTTTTACGTTTATATCACACATACAACTGAAACAAAACCCCAGGATTGAAAAAAAAGGCAGTAAGTTTTTGTCTAGCAAAATGATTGGTGAGAATCGGCAGAGATGTTTTCGGTGGTGAGTCATCATTAGCGGTAAGCGATAGGCTTACCATTTATTATTGACACGACTTCCATGGCATATAGAAAGAAGAACAGTATTCACTGTCTAACCAGAATAAAAAAAAAAAAACCTGTCCCAACAAAGATTGATTATACCCTAAAAACTAGCGACACAAACTACAATCGGCATAGGATAAAGAAAGTTAGAAAGAAGAAGATAGATGTCTTTATACAACCGTAATCACTTAAACACGTGTCACGAGTAATAAAAACAGGATTGACCTCTCAAGAACACATTATTAAGAGATTTGACGACAGGAACGTCAACTTTCAAGACCACTTGGCCAACATTTTACAAGCCAGAATATCCCTCACCACTTAACTTTAATTCCACGGACTGTTTTCATTTTCCAAGCGACCAAGATGAATCACACTTCAAATTCCTGGACCTTGTTCAGATTCCTTCTTCTCTTTTCGATCAGGACTAATTTTTGTAAACCGGAACTAAACAGATATATCCGAATAGCCGATCAAAAACGAGAATATCGAAATGATAAAGACATGACGAGAAGGTCTTAGGCTTAAATAACTCACAGACCCAACGATAGCATTGTCAGTTATTTAGCATTACTATGATCCTGTTCGGTCAACCGTTGCTCGAATTAAATATTGCTCTCAAAATACTGATTTTCAGAATTAGTACCGAGAATTAGCTAGCTCTAACTCAAGTCAATCAGATTTTCTATAGAATTTCCTGATTGACTGAAAAATTCCATGAAAAATTCTGATTGACTCAAAGTAGTGCCAGTTAAATCCCGGTATTCGTAAAACTTAATTGTAATTGGGCCTTTATCCGCCAGATAAATCCCGGTATTCGTAAAATTTAATTGTAAATAGGCCTTTTTCCGCCCGTAATAATTGATATAAAAATAACAACTTTATATAATTTATAACGGCACATCATCTTTGGGTCAGTTGGTACTTTTTAAATACTCTATCATTATTTTTATTTTTCTCCAACTACAGCTTTTCGAGCTTCCTACTCCATCACAGGCCTAGTCACTCATATGTGTGCGTGATATCTGCTAACCTAAACTGAACAATTCAGTTTAGATTTAGATTAAATAAAAAAAAACAAGTTTTTTTAAAATGAAAGTAAGGAGCGACATTAAAACTTAAAACGAACAGAAATTACTCCGTATATGAAAGAGTCTTTTCCTTCTCAACGCCCGCTCTTTACGCTAAAGTTTGACTCTTTCTCTTAACTCTACATTTTAAAACAGTAGAAAACTTTAGCGTAAAGAGCGGGCGTTGAGAAGGAAAAGCCTCTTTCATATACGGAGTAATTTTTGTTCGTTTTAAGTTTTAATGTCGCTCCTTACTTTCATTAAAAAAAAACTTGTTTTTTTATTTAATTTCTGAACGTTTTTGAATCAATGCATGTTTTGATTTTGGCTCTCCACAGAGGAATAATTAAAACGAAATTTGTATTTTTATTTTTTTTGGCTAAATGGCTTTCTCATAATTTTGATCGAATGATTTTAAGAAAAAAAGAGCGGGGGAGGAAGCCTAGTTGCCCTCCGATTTTCGGTTAATTAAAAAGGCAACTAGAACTTTTAATTTTTTACGAATCTTTTTATAAGTAAAAGATATACGTAAATTATAAATTAGCTTACGTAAAGAACTTTTGTAGTCTCATGTTTTTATTACATATATGAGGGGGTTCACCCCCTCGTCAGTACCTCGCTCTTTACACTAAAGCTTAAATTTTGTCCCAATTCATTAAGAATGACCCCTGAAGCACAAAAGCCGCAGAATAAATAGTTGAAATTACTAAAAATATTTAGCGTAAAGAGCGAGGTATTAGGAGGAGGTGAGCCCCTCATATGGGTAATAATTTCTGTTCGTTTTAATTTTTAATGCTGCTGCTTACTTCCAGCTGAGAAAAAACTTTTTCATATTTATTTTTTCATTGTGTTTTTTTTTTAAGTAATGCTAGTAAATCCTGCGCTCCCTTCATGGAAATTTTCTTCCCCCATGACAAATTCCTCGATGGAAACTTCCCCCAGCATATCCCCCTCTTCTCAGCCCCTGCCTCCAACCAAAAAATCCTCCTGAAAACGCCTGTACACTTCCCAATAACCATTACTATATGTAAGCACTGGTCAAAGTTTTGAACTTGTAACCCCTCCCACGGGGACTGTGGGGGAGTAAGTCATCCCCAAAGACATAGTTATAAGGTTTTTCGACTACGCTCAATAAAATGGCTATCTCAGAATTTTAATCTATTGACTTTGGGAAAATAATCAGCGTGGGAGGGGGCCTAGGTGCCCTCCAATTTTTTTGATCACTTAAAAAGGGCACTAGAACTTTTCATTTCCGTTAGAATGAGCCCTCTCGCAACATTCTAGGACAACTGGGTCGATACGATCACCCCTGGGAAAAAAAAAACAAAAAAACAAACAAACAAATAAACACGCATCCGTGATCTGCCTTCTGGCAAAAAATACAAAATTCCACAATTTTGTAGATAGGAGCTTGAAACTTCTACAGTAGGGTTCTCTGATACGCTGAATCTGATGGTGTGATTTTCGTTAAGATTCTATGACTTTTAGGGGGTGTTTCCCCCTATTTTCTAAAATAATGCAAATTTTCTCAGGCTCGTAACTTTTGATGGGTAAGACTAAACTTGATGAAACTTATATGTTTAAAATCAGCATTAAAATGCAATTCTTTTGATGGTAGCTATTGGTACCAAAATTCCATTTTTTAGAGTTTTGGTTACTATTGAGCCGGGTCGCTCCTTACTACAGTTCGTTACCACGAACTGTTTGATAGACACATATTTTATGCAAGGACTGCTTCAAAAGGTTTCATTCATTCAAAGAAGATACAATTATTTGAAGAGCCAAATTTTGGTGGTTGAGGAATAAATAAAAATCTTTTCTGATACAAAATACCAAAGAAATATTTTCTAAGCCTAATAAGTCTTTTTTTTTTCTTTTTTTTTTGTGAAATAGTTTGAAGTTTTAGCGATATAAAACACTTCATCTAAAAAGAAATGTGGAAAGAAGAAAGTCCAAAATACGAAATAAGCAAAAGGGTGGCAAAAGACTCCGACCGAGATGAGAGTTTATCTTTGGATTTTTGTTGGTCGAGGGCAGAAAACACCTCTAAGTTCCAATTACTACAAGTACCTATAATTTCTAACTTTCTCCTCATTATCCTCAAGTTGAAAAAAAACATGCCTGAGGTAAACCCACGTTAATACGACAAGTGTCACTCGGGTGACCAACGTTATAATTATTCGTTTTTTGTCGAACATCAATGATCTCTAGCTGACTAAGAGTGTTTACGATTATTCTTCCCACAGGCTCCAGCAGATGACAAAAATAACTATCAATTGTACCACTCGTTATATAAGAGTCTTTTTTCTTTCTTTTCCAGACATCAACTCTTGATAAATGTGTTCTAACTAGATATACCTTAAGATACACCTGGTCTCGCTAAATACGCTAGTTTAGCAATGGGGAATTCCCTGGTTTCTTAAAACAAAATTAAAAGCACCTCGTTCTCAATCTGGTGTCAATATATAACCATTTTCCTGTCATTCCAGTGGCCAGTTTATGACATAATTGTTCATATAAAATAATACAGTTTTAAGATGGATTTTCATGTGTTAATGCTATTACTATTATTATTGTAGAATTTCTTGTTGTTTCTTTTACTGACCAGTGATGTTTTAGAATTAAATTTTTTTAGCAAGCTTCACAGACAGTACGACGGTCTTCATCTTCATGTCGTAAGAAAAAACGAAGATCGAAAAAAAAAGATAAAGATAAAACCACTCATGGATAATTTCAGCTAGTGAATAAAATAAAAAAAACACTGCAGAAAAAGAAAAATGACCGAAGAAAATAAAACACAAATGCAACAAGGGAATGAAAACAAATAAATGTATGCCTTGTTTTTTCGTTTTATTCACTGGCTGAAAATTATCCTCGTTTGAATTTATCTTATTTAAATATTGATTTGGTTCTTCGTTTTTATAATGCGTCCTTTAATTTTAATTTCTCTGACAGCGCGTAAAAAGGGAGGAGCTTGTTCCTCCAAAATATTTCCTTTGTCCATACAGTATTTTCGTTCGCTTTAAAAAACCTTCTCGATCTTCAAATTTGTTTTTAGATTTTTTTTTAAATTTATCCTCCCGGCACTTATTCGTCTTTAGGTACAGAAACCTCAACGCAATTTATTTTCCTCAAAGGACAACCCAGACCTTAATTTAAGAGAGAATATGTCAAAGACACAGTGACGCGTTCAAGCGCATGACTAGATATTTTCATAAATCAACATTAAAAACGAGGTGTCTAATTAAAACAGAATCGGATGCGGATAAAAGTAAGTTATGCACTTACGAAATAAACTCAAAGGTGAGAAGATCAAACCATTGGAATTGCCAATAGACCAGTAGATAGTTCGAAATCTCCTAGCTTTCTCAGAAATTTACCGAGGGATTACTCCTTATCCCCGCTTCAGAAGGCTCCTCATCACTCACTATCTCTGGATATCACCTCGGAATTTACCGAGGGATTACTCATTATACTCCACTTCAGAAAGCTACTTTACCTACTATCCCTGGATATTCCCTCAGAATTTTCCTAGGGATTACTCACTATCCCCCACTTTAGAAAGCTACTTGTTCCACCCCACGTGACAAACCAACGTCAAGCAGTGCTTTTTCACGGCACACATGGTGCATTTCAGGATAAGCCAAGTACTTCACGCGATTTTTAAAGTGGTTAAACCTTGAAAGTTAACAAGAATTAATCGAAATGATTTTTTTTTCTGAAAAAAAAAAAAAATATAATTCTAAAGCAGAACACCCTTTCTTAAAGGGATACAGTCACCAGAAAAAAAAGACTGTCAAAGAATTACGTAAGCTAGTGAAATTATGGTATCCATAAACGCCAACTCACAGCTTAATCCCTAAACAGACAACTACACTTAACCAACTAAACCAGCGAACTATCTTGACGACAAAGAAACTAAACAGAAGCAATTCAGCACAGAAAAAACAAAAAAACAAAAAAAAAAAAAAAAAAACGGACAACCCAGTGGTTACGCACACTACTATCTGGTGGGTTCGGAAAAACCACTTGTACCTAGTTTAAACAATTTTTGAAGGTGGCCAACACTTTCTAGACATCTCAGCGCAGGTTTTCTGGTGTTGAGATACCTGGATGGAATTGTTTCAGGCATCTCAACGCAGGTTTTCTGGTGTTGAGATACCTGGATGGAGTTGTTTCAGGCATCTCAACGCAGGTTTTCTGGTGTTGAGATACCTGGATGGAGTTGTTTCAGGCATCTCAACGCAGGTTTTCTGGTGTTGAGATACCTGGATCGAGTTGTTTCAGGCATCTTTTTTGGTGTTGAGATACCTGGATCGACTTGTTTCTGGCATCTTTTCTGGTGTTGAGATACCTGGATGGAGTTGTTTTAGGCATTTCAATTTAATTTTCTTGATACCCGCCTGCTTTGCTGTTTAGAGTTGACACCTTCAGCTTGTAGAAGGGCAATGCTACCAGAATTTTTCCTTCAATTTAAAAAGTATGTTCCAGTTTCTATTTGCTATTTTTGAGGAGGAAGGGGAGGAGCTACAGTTATTAACAATATTTTGTCAGTATAGTTCAATTAAAGATAAAATCATCTCTAGTAGGATATAAGGTCAGAGAAAAAAGTTCCATGATGGAGAAAAAACTATACCATTGATAACTTCTTGTCTTTGTTTTTCTTTGTGACTGAGTTTTCTTAAAATATCTGATTCAACCATTTTCGTCCAGTCAGGAGTTTCTGTATCAGCTTCAAGGTCACTATCATCTCCCCATGGAACGACACTAGAAGATGAGTCAGATTGGACGGAATTCGATATTCTACTATCACTGGGTCCAGGACTTTCGAGGCTCCTGGAAAAAAAAAAGAGAATCAGGGTCCTGAGAAGAAATTACAGGGCAAAATGAAAAGTGGAAATAAGGAAAAAATAGATCAACAATTAATATCATAGTAATAGACTTATGGAATTTCATTGCTCATTTGATAAGTCAAGGTGATTCCGCTAAGTTAGCAAACCGAAAAGGTCATTCACTATTTCATACATAGTTGTATTAAAAGATCTATGACCTGCTACTTTAATTAATTTTAATTGTATAAACCTAAGTTACGGGTGATTCTCTAAATAAAAAGATCAATTACATTTATAAGACCCTCATAGTTTATTTGACGTTGTGTTTGTGACCAAACTGCACGCTGTTTAGCGCTTTTGCTATTTTCGTTTTTCAGACGTGGTTCTTTCCTTTATTTTTACTTTCTCCTTTTGATGCACGGTGTTTTCAACTCTAATTGTTTTTTCTTCTAGGTTTTAGCTGTATTTTTCTTTTGTAGTCTAGTCTTTTTCTTTTGGTAAAGGCTTCTGGACGTTAAACCGAAATATCTGGGCTGTATTCGCGTACAAGTTTTTCCCGTTATTTATACATCGTTATTTTATTCGTCAAGAATGTACGTCCAATTGAAAATTTTTGCAGCAAAAAAAGTCAATAAATAAAATGTCATTTCTGCAAATCTTAAGTTTCAAAAAAGCTCAGATAACAATGTTGGTTTCCTAGGATCCCACAAACTAATGAAGAAGTCGAACTTTCCGAAAAACGTTTCATAGTTTTGTTTGTTTCATAGTTTAGCTTACTACAGTTTTGTTTGAACAAATAAATATATGAAAATTGGAACTTCAATAAACCAATAAACAACTTTAATTTTTCAATAGATAAGTAAATGAAAAAAAGGGAGTATTTATTTCACGTTCTAGGAAAGACTCACATCCATACATCCTAGCACAACCGGTTAACACAAATACAGGACACATGGCCTTGCTTATAGGACACACGAGTTTGCTTACATGACACACACAATTAAAGAAATTATATAGTGAGTGGCATTGAACAAAATAAATAGATAAAGAGAAGACAAACATAAACCCTTTACATACTATTCACTAGACAGGCAACGACACAAAACGACCACCTCAGTTATAGTCAAATCCTATTTTACCAACAGGCTTAAAACCGAGTTGGAACCTGATTTCATCGAATATGTTCAGCTTCTTATCTGCTAGAACCTCCCACACCTGCAGTGGCGTAGTGGGCTAAAATTTCTGTACTAGTAGGCATTTGAATTTAAAATTTTATTAAATAAAATAAAACAAGTTTTTTAAACTGAAAGTAAGGAGCGACATTAAAACTTAAAACGAATAGAAATTACTCCGTATATGAAAGGGGCTTTTGCTCATCAACGCCCCACTCTTTACGCTAAAGTTGGACTCCTTTTCTTAACTCTACTTCTTAAAACAGTAAAAATCAGCATTAAAATGCGATTCTTTTGATGTAACTATTGGTATCAAAATTCAATTTTTTAGAGTTTCGGTAACTACTGCCCCAGGTCGCTTCTCACTACAGTTCGTTACCACGAACTGTTTGATTTTACAAGGAGTAACATTTAATTGCTACAAAGTATTGAACGCATTTAATATATATTTAACGTTTAATATAGCATAGGGAGGCTAAAGGTTCAATTCTATTTAAATGAATGAAATTGAAAAAGTAAAATTATATTTTATAATAAATAAAACTGAATAAGTAAAATTTGAATAGTGCAATTTTATTTTCATTTCAATGCTGTAATAACTGGAAAAGAGAATATTTGTAACATAATTCGCTTTCAATGACGCACCAATGACACAGTAGGCTTTAGACTTATACAGTTAGGGAAAGAGGCATTAGCTAAATTCTTACTTGTAGTGAAACAAAACTTGTCGTAAACGGTTTTGGGAAGAAATAAGGATTTAGCTAAATATTTGGTAACGACATGGTAATATATGATAATAATATCAGATGCTGAAAAGCCTATCATTTCAAAATTAATTTTTCCTGTAATTTCATTTTTATTTTCAATATTGTAATAAGTATGTAAGAAGATATTTTTAACATAATTCATTTTCAATAAAGCGTTAGTGACTCAGTAGGTTTTGAACTTTTACAGTTAGGAAAGGAGGCAGTACCTATACTCTTGTTGGTAGTGATTTTTGTTCGTTTCAATCTTGATTCGCATATTTCATTAAAGTTTTATTCGTTTTAATATTTATTCATTCATTTATATTAGTACATGTGGTACATTGGTTTGCTTTGATTGTTTATTTAATTTCTGTTCGTTTTGGGTTTCATTTATGCTACAATAGTATTTTTCTTTTTTGTTCGTTTTAATCTTGATTTGCATATTCAATTTTAGCTGAACTCGTTTTCAGATTTATTTATTAATTTATATTATTACGACAAAAGAATAAAAACGAAAGCAATACAAAACTGGAAGAATGGAATAACAAGAACAGCGCAAGAAGAGATAAAAAAAACTAGAAACAATATTTTCTTTTAAGAAAACCAAAAACAACTGACCCCCTCCACCTCACGCACAAAAGAAGAAAATCAAATGTATTTAAGCTACTCCGACCCAATCCAGGTAATAAGAGTCGAAGTGACAAAGAGTCAAACTATAATGTAAAAAGCGAGGCTTTGAGGAGAAAACAACCCCTTTCATGTACGGAATAATTTCTGTTCTTTTTAAGTCTTTTTGTGTTTTTCCTTACTTTCAGTTATATAAAATAAAAAAAATATTATTTTTTAGATTAATTCAAAAAAGAAAAGCCCATTGCTATTACTTGCGCATAGCATTTGCTATTGGGAAGTAAACAGACATATTTCGGGGAAGTGAATTTTCTCTGGTGGAATTTTCGGTGGTGGGATGTGGGGGATGCCCCCCTTAAATACTTCGCTATTTATGCTAAAGTATGACTTTGTATTTCAATCCCTTACGAATAACAAATGAAACACAAGGTTCGTTAAATTAAAATACGAAGCTTTTTTAAAATTTTGAATAACGTTAGCGTGAAGAGCGAGGTATTGCGGAGGGAGTATCCTCCTCATGGTTCTAGGCGTTTACCCCCCGTGGAAAATAATCCCCACGGAAAATATCCCTATGCAAAATACCCCCTTACACCACGGAAAATACGCCCTGGAAAATAAGGTTTCCAAATTTGAGAATTCTATTTGAGTTTTTTCTTTTTTTTTTCTTAGGGGGAAAAAATTTTGGTACTTGTGTATTTTGCGCCACTCACTCAAGTCCACGCTGTGCAAAACTCGAGAACAAACTGGGTGTTTTCGTTAGTTTCTTTCAGCTTAGCGCGAGACGGACAAAGACAAGTGACAAAACATATGGAAAATATATAATTTGGGTTAAAGCATTGGGGTAAAGCATTAAAACAAAATTTCTTCAAAAAACTTGTTCCGTATGTTTCCTACGAGCAAGTACTATCAGCAAGTAATTAAATGAAAAAAAAAACAAGTTTATCAACTGAAAGTAAGGAGCAACATCAAACCTTAAAATGAACTAAAATTATTACGTATATGAAAAGAGTTGCCTCCTCCTGAAGACCTCGTTCTCCACGCTAACGTTCTTTTTTATAGAATTTTAAAACGAAGCTTATTGTTCTGATTAAAAGGTCATTGCGTTTCAGGAATATCTTAAAGAATTAGGACAAAAAGTTAAAACTTTAGCGTAAAAAA
The DNA here is from genome assembly GCF_032884065.1 of Artemia franciscana. Lineage (NCBI taxonomy): Eukaryota > Metazoa > Arthropoda > Branchiopoda > Anostraca > Artemiidae > Artemia > Artemia franciscana. Next base: position 51,588,130 of record NC_088869.1, read on the forward strand.
CTCCTTTATATACATAATAATTTCTGTTCATTTTAAGTTTCCATGTTGCTCCTTACTTTCAGTTGAAAAACTTGTTTTTTTTATTTCATTTCTGATCGTTTTTAATTAATAGAGGGAAATCCGGCTCTCTCTCCATGAAAAATTCTGGTACTTGTGTATTATACGCCACTCACCCAAGTTTACGATGGGTAAAACTCGAGAACAAACCGGTTTTTCGTTACTTTAGAAACAAATTTCGGCTATTTATTTGCAAATTAGGGTGGGGGGGGTACAGTATAGTGGGTCTGCATGCAAAATGTGTTAGGTACAATTATTCTGCATATTGTGAAGTAAGAATTATTCTCTGAATTCTAACTGTCCAAATACTTCACCCCCCCCTTTTGTACAAATATATAGCTCAAACTATATATTTCCCATATATTCTGTCACTTGTCTTTGTATTGTCTTGCGCTAAGCTGAAAGAAGCAAACGAAAAAACCGGTTTGCTATCGAGTTTTACACAGCATAAACTTGAATGAATGGCGTATAATACACAAGTACCCAAACAAGTAACCAAATACACAGTACCCGGGAAACAAAAAACATAACTCCATATTACTCAATGTTTTGACAAAAAATTGTGGAAAATAATCTTTAATTACAATTTTTGTTATTGAACTTTGGCATTACGAAGAGTTAATTAATTTGAGCAGAAAAAAGGATCGGAGATATGAAAATCAATACAACAAATATAGAAAGTTAAAACATCGATACATCATTTAGTCAAAATATCGCCCGACACTTCCAATTTGGAGCGGAACATCTGATCGTAAAACCCATCTGATAACGGACTCGAAGTAAAACAGTGGTACGCTTTGGCTTCAGTTGCGTGAGCTAATTGTGTATAAGCAGTTGGATTGCCTCTACACCTAGTCAACGTAGTGTTAATCGGCGATGCAAGAGTAGAATGTGATATGAATTATGCAAATAGGGTACATAATTTTCTCTGGGTTCTGACTATAACTGACCTAAAGAGAAGGAGGACAAGCAATCTTCCATAAATTGACCATGGAAACGATATTAGGGATAAGGTTAATGCGTGTGTGGCATTCCAGACACTCGTATCATTATTTCACAAAAGCTCGCCTTATTCAAATAAAAAAGAAGCTTTTCATATTAGTGTGAGTTGAAAACTTTCTTTCAAGTTGGACATTGTATGGCAATATTAAAATATCAAAACCAAATAAGATAAGAAAAAGGAAAAGGGAATATAAAATTTAAACTTAAAAATATTGACAAATACATACGGAAGCCAAAAAGAAATCCGGATTGAGGAATAAATTACTTAAAGGTGAGAACAGCGACAAACATAAGGTCATTTTTAAAACAAAAGAAGTAAATTAATGGTCATAAATGCTTTTATATAAAGATGTTCTAAATTATAGTTAAAAAAAACTAACCTTGTCGACAGACTGGAATTAGATGAGCTTCCCGAATGGGCGAATACAACTGGACTGGCCATCTCTTCACTAAAAGAAAAAAAAGTATAAAGTAAACTATTTTAGTATTAAATTTTTTTTTTAACTGAAAGTAAGGAGCGACATTAAAACTCAAAACGAACAGAAATTACTTCGTATATGAAAGGGGCTGCTCCCTCCTCAACGCCCCGCTCTTTACGCTAAAGTTTGACTCTTTCTCCCAACTCTACTTTTTAAAACAGTAAAAAATTTTAACGTAAAGAGTGGGGTGTTGAGGAGGGAGAAGCGCCTTTCATATACGAAGTAATTTCTGTTCATTTTAAGTTTTAATGTCGCTCCTTACTTTCAGTTATTTTTTTTTATTTAATTTCTGAACATTTTTGAATTAATGCGTACTTTGATTTTGGCTCTCCGCAGATGAATAATTAAAACGAAATTTGCACATTTTTATATTTTTTTTTTTTTGGCTAAATGGCTTTCTCATAGTTTTGATCGGATGATTTTGAGAAAAAACGGAGCGGGGGAGGAGGCCTAGTTGCTCAATAATGCTTTGATAACTTAAAAAGGCAACTAGAACTTTTAATTTCTTACGAACGTTTTTATTAGTAAAAGATATACGTAACTTACGAGTTAGCTTACGTAACAAACTTCTGTATTCGTATGTTTTTATTACGTATATGAGGGGGTTCACCCCCTCGTCAATACCTCGCTCTTTACACTTAAGCTTACATTTTGTCCCAATTCCTTAACAATGAACCCTGAATCACAAAGGCCGTAGAATTAAAAGTTGAAATTACTAAAAATACTTTAGCGTGAAGAGCGAGGTATTAGGAAGAGGTGAACCCCTCATATACGTAAAAATTTCTTTTCGCTTTAAGTTTTAATGCTGCTTCTTATTTCAGTTGAAAAACTTTTTCATATTTATTTTTTTTATTGCTTTTTTTTTAATAATGCTAGAAAATCCTGCGCTCCGTTCACGAAAATTTTCTTCCCCCATGACAAATTCCTCCATGGAAAGTTCCCCCAACATATCCCCCTCTTCTCAACCCCTCCCTCCAACTAAAAAGTCCCCCTGAAAACGTCTGTACACTTCCCAATAACCGTTACTATATGTAAGCACTGGTCAAAGTTTGTAACTTGTAGCCCCTCCCACGGGGACTGTTGGGAGTAAGTCGTTCCCAAAGACATAGTTATAAGGTTTTTCGACTATGCTGAATAAAATGGCTATCTCAGAATTTTGATCCAGTGGCTTTGGGAAAATAATTAACGTAGGAGGGGGCCTAGGTGCCCTCCATTTTTTGATCACTTAGAAAGGGCACTAGAACGTTTCATTTCCGTTAGAATGAGCCCTCTCGCAACATTCTATGACCACTGGTTCGATACGATCACCCCTGGAAAAAAAACAAACAAATAAACACGCATCCGTGATCTGCCTTCTGGCAAAAAATACGAAATTCCACATTTTTGTAGATAGGAGCTTGAAACCTCTACAGTAGGGTTCTCCGATACGCTGAATCTGATGGATTGATTTTCGTTAAGATTCTATGACTTTTTAGCGGGTGTTTCCCCCTATTTTCCAAAATACGGCAAATTTTCTCAGACTCATAACTTTTGATGGATAAGACTAAACCTGATGAAACTTATATATTTAAAATCAGCATTAAAATGCGATTCTTTTGATGTAACTATTGATATCAAAATTCTATTTTTTAGAGTATCGGTTACTATCGGTTTTAGAGTATGGTGGATCTCTTTGCTTAGATTATAGCAAGAGTAGATATTATTGGTGAAGTAGCAAAAAATTTGGTGAAGTAGCAAAAACCTTCTAGAGTTTTTAAACAAATTCCTTAAAAATGAGAACGATCAATCAAATGATGGAAAAAGACTCTGCCACTTAAAAATATTTAAGTTTTTTTTCAATACCAATGTACTAGAATGTACTTAAGTTCAGTACCCACAGACAACACAAAAGCGAAAAAGAATTTTGAATATTTTTTACAGAAACATTATCAATGTGTCTTCTTTGTCAATTTCACCCTCGCTTTGTTCTATTGAATTGATGATTTTTTTTTTTATTTGAAACATCTATAGAACCATTCATAACCTATAATGGAGCAACGTTCGAGCTTATAGCATAAATACGCTAATTCAAAAACAAAATAAAGACAATTTTGACGTAATGACGACGAGCTACCTTTTAAATAGCTCAGGAAATATTCCTTAGAAACCCAGTGCTTATAAAACAGAATTTAGACAAGCACTTTTGAAACAAATAGCCTACACATAACTGCCTCATAAAATTAAATTTTATCCAGTATTTGATTTTCTAAAGAAAACAGATAAAGCACGCGAATATTCCTTATCACATCGTTATTTGATAAAGAATTTACAAAGAAAAAAAAAACGCTAAATGACAAACTTAAAAAATGGCCTTTTAAGTAAACTGTTGATAATTATACCCCTTCTTGAAAACTGTAACTAAAACAAAACAGAAAAAAGGAAAAGAAAAAAATAATAAACGATAAAAACACGTTATCTATCCAAGGCTGCATCCAGGGGGGGGCCTTCGGGTTTGAACGCCCCCCAAAATTTTTTCCTACTCGAAAAACGAAAAAAAAATGCATATAAAGAATGTTAGATGTGTTTTTTAAAGTTTTTATTGGCCCCTATATCTATCATAATCTTGTTTCACAAGAGATTAAAGGGGGCTCAAAGAGACATATCTTCCTTCAATTCCTTCAACCCATGCTTTCTTAAACATATACATAATTTAATCCGAATAACAACTATTTGGATGATAAAATAGAAATAAAAGACCTACATAGTTCCACAGAATTTGGAAACAAAACACCAGAAAATAAAGGGGACAAGGGAGATGGAAGAAAATAACAGCGTGACTTAATTGAGGATACAATCCAGGTTTGAGAAAATGTTGGTAACAAGCATCTTATTAAGGCACATTTGCATCATTACCATCATCGGTATGACTATAAGATTGAAACTTAAAAAGATTAACCTCTTTTAAGCCTGAGAAGGCCTTATATACATCACAGCCGTTCCTAGTGGCGGAAAAATTTAAGTAACTTTTGTAATTAATGTATAGTTACTACGGTGTACAACTGAGACACCATTAAAACGAGATATTGACTTACAATACCAATTATTTTTCTGACAAAAACCACAGATTTAACTACCTAAATGTTCAAGAGGAAACCTGATGATCAATAAAATGGCTAAGAAACAACAGCGAACGTGCAATTCAAACAAAATCTACAAAGCAAAAAAAATGGTCTCTAAAACTCTCATATTTTAGGTTTTTGGGTAATAAGGTTCCAGTTTTAATGTATTTAAGAATGCTTATCTTCCGTGTTTTTGAAAATGATAAAGAGCTATTCAACCTACGCGCTAAAAGGAATTTATTATATTTAAAACAGTGCACGTCTCAGTTATAATTATGTCTTCTTCAAAAATTGAAAAAGAAATGTATTTACCACTGTTGTCAAGAGGCGCTCCTTTTTCTTTTTTCTTTTATAAACGATTACTTTAAAGGATTTCTTCCATTTTTAATGACACTTCCATTAAAAAAAGGACTGTTTAAAAAAAAGAACCATTAAAAAAAGGTCAATGAGTATCTGGGAAACCAGAAAAATGATGAGACAAAGAGAAACACAAAGAAGGATTTTTTTTTGCTGCTGCTGCTAAAAAAAACAGAAAATTTTAAGACTAACAGTGAAAGCGTGGGATGATTTTACCACATAAATTTGTACTTGAAATGTTAGGTTTACTATTCAATGCAGTTGGATATAAAAGCTCTTTCTCATATTTTTTTTGTTCTTTTGATTTTTGGTAAATCTTTTCGAAAAGAAAAGAAAATCTATTCCCAATTAGTCCTAACGTAACGGGTCAATGAATAATACTAAAGCGTTTGAAAAAGATTGAGCCTGTCTTAATGGTGATCTTTGTATTTTCTTGACATTCAGAAGCAGCTCTAAGCAGTGCTTCCAAAATCACCGAATTTTCAGGAGCTTCACAAAAAGAGAATTTGGCTCTCCAAATTCGAGGAAGGTGTTTTTTCCTATATATTTTTGCCCCTCTCCTTCCTTATATTTGAAAATATCGTTTATTTGGTGTTTTCTGTTTGTTTGTCATGGTTCCGTGTTTTTTTTTTTTAATAAATATATCTCACATTCATTTTCTTGGGATTTGTGAACGGGTTAAGGGTTTTGAGAAAAGAAATTTATGGACTGGATGGGGGAGGAGGAGGAGGAGACTTAGGTGAAAAAATTGCTGGGATATGGGTGCTTTATTAGTATTAAGAATCTGGCGCGGTTTATTCGTGTGGGTATAACCCATCGTTAGGGTTATATGTAACAATTTTGTTTGTTGTTTTTGAATAGTTTTCTGTGCTTTAATTGTTTTGATCAAAAGCGTAATTGAATCCTTTAATTGCATTTGTATGTTGTTTATGGTATGTGTATGCTTTTTTTGTGACCACGGCCCTATGGAGTTTTTGTGGCAAATGTGCTATACTATACTGTGGAACTGCCTTACAGAATAAAGTTTCTCTTTTCGCCCACTAATTTGGGAATCCTTAAAGGAAGGAAATTACTGTTTGAATGTACAAAAGCTGGCAACAAATCAAATATGGACACTATTTTTTGTATACACGGGAAAGGGACAACTTTTGTTACCCATTTTTCCTTGTAAAATTTTGAAAAAAAAAGTATAATACATAGAAATCTGGACATTTGGGCACAATGATGAATCTTTTAAAGATTCATTACCACAACAAAAAGATATTTACCGCTAAATTGTAATTGTGAAAAAGCAAACAAGACACAATAATTTTCACTGCATCACTTTCATTCCCAAGACTTTACTTTTGAAGATTCATCAGATTACTGTTTCGTTACAACATTTTACATCGAAAAAAGATCGCTTAAAATAGAGTTCTTAATATTTTTTATCTTCTTTATTTCTATTCAAACCTTAAAATATTAAACGATAAAACCAGTGTTAAATCAGACAAACTTGATTTTCCTAAAAGAAACGAGTCTATTCAGCTAGTACTGGGGAGACATTCTTTAATTGCGTCAAAAATATCAGTTTGCGCCATTCATTGAATTGACAGTTTCATGGAAATGAAGTCCAGAAACTGTCATTTCTTTTTAATCAGACAGGTGGCCAGGCGAGGATTGGCTTGTTTTTCTCTTAGGTATTGGAGCCAGGAAGAGAAATACTGAGAACTGACACTGCGTTGCCCAACACAAAACTTTATCAATTCCCCCCTAAATTGTTTTCCTTAGCACTCCTTTTCAGATTTACGCCTAAGCCACAATGTGGTCATCGTGATTTTTTTCTGGTAAAAAAAAAAAATTCTTCGTTTTCTGTTCAGGTTCTTTATTGTTTTTTCAATGAGATTCCAGGTTAAAGATATGATGAAAGCTTAGCTTTTCCCAGATATACTAATTTTTGACTGTAGGCTAAGTTTAGTCCTTATGTATGTGATGAAGACTCACTAATAAACAGGTATATTTGCCTGTAATGTGAGTTAAGTTTGTTATATTAGGAAAATTATATTTATTTACCGGGCAAAATAAAAAGTTTCATTGGACCGTTTGTTCCAATTTAGGACGTTTATATTTATTTACCGGGCAAAATAAAAAGTTTCATTGGACCGTTTGTTCCAATTTAGGACGTTTGATAAAGTTTTAAACCTTCGGAGTGCGGAAGCACACTGGTCAAAAAAGGGATAAGGGGTTGCTTCAATTTTAAAATGACCATGAGACGCGTGGACCACGTTCGACTCCCTGATGTTGTAAAGCGTGACGTTAAAATTATTGAAGAACGATTATCATTTACAAATATTGATTTTATTTTATCAATACGTGTGAATATGATGGGGGTCAGGTGCTAAATTAACGAAAATATAGAAAGGGTGGCTTGAGATATTTCGGCAGTCAAAGATGTAAACAATGATTATAGGCAGAGGAATATGAAGAAATAAAATATTTAAGGCGACAATTTTCAATCTTCCCTTGAAATGGGTCTTTAAAGTTGACATTCCATTATTCCTCCTTGAATTTGTAGATTTCACAAATCCTAGATTTTTCCAAAATATGTTATTTTGGGGAAATTTTTTTCGCTTCAGCGCAAAAAGGGGAAAATACATATATATTTTTTTTTAATTTTACTGAAAAAAAATCATTCTATAGCCCTTCTCACCAATATTTCTTTAGTCACTGGATCTACAAAAAAAAAAAAAAAAAAAAAAAAAAAAACAACCTAAAAATCTACAATTTTGACAAAATATATTAGGGTTTATCTCAAATGGGTTGAGTCAATAAGAATTAACCACACCAGGGTGATGAGGACAACAAGGATAAAATTAATCCTCATACACATCCAACTAAGGAACACAAGTCCTAAACGGTAAGCAAAAAAAAAAAAAAAAAAAAAAAACTAATTTTAATTTCTTAGCAGAAAAATCACGCATCATTTATGGATGCTGGGCAATTACTGAATATTATTTCGATAATAGACGTGTCTTAAATCAGTACGTCAGAAAAGTAGATAGCTCCACTGAGACACTACAAATATTATACTCTCTGGTAGGCATGTACGCAGTAATCCATTCCAGGAGTAGGGGGTTCCGTTTGTCAAAATCCCGTTTCGGAGTAGATCGTAATAAATATGTAAAAGAAAAAAAAATGGTCAAAGTAATAGTAAATAATATTAATAGATAATAATTGATAGATAGTAATAAATACAAAAAATAACAATAATAATAAAATAAAAAGCAAAATTAAAAAGTGTTATAAAGAAAATAATTAGTAATAAATAGAAAAAAGAAGATGAGGGCCTATTGATTGGCTTTGCTATCGGGAGTCGTTCAGTTGTATTTTGCATCAGAATGGGGTCAGCAGGGGCAGACTTAGTTGTTGGCAGTTGATCCTGGACTTTACTAACGCTATTGAAGAATAAAATAACACAGTTACGACCAGGAACTTGTAAAGAAGTAGATCCTCGGGTTTTCCCTCGAAACTTTGGAATTTTAAGGACTATTTTGATCTATTTCTTGCGCGTTCTGTGTAATTGGCCGGTTTGTTTGTTGAACAGAGCGCATGGGCCCAAGCCCCCACCCTGCCCTTAATTTTTGGGGAAGAGTCTTCAAACAGAGACAGTCCTGGCTTTACTTAAAGAGCCGGGGAAAAAAAAAACAAGATGTGATGGAAGTGTATTTTGTAAATTGTTAAGCCTTAAGACTGGCATGATGCTACTAGCCCTCTCCCCAAAAGGCATCTCTTGCATTTGGGCTTAGGAGGACAGGATAGTGTCGAAGCTTAAAATTACTATTTCTATTTATTAAATAAGATACCTGATTGGATCTGAACATAATCTCTTTGAATCCAACCCTTCCGACGATAAGTCAGATAACGGGGGAGAACTTGCAAACTTCATCGACGTGATCCGCATTAAACTGGCCATATTCTATATACAACACAACTTCGACTTTTACAGCTCTTATAACCAGGCCATAAATGTCATCAGTTATAAACACTGGAGAAAGATTAACACTAAAATATCTCCCAGCTCCAGAGAGAAGCAATTTGTTGTTAAGGATTATCGATCTGTGAACACAGGTGATGTAATTCCTTTAAGAAAGAAATGGACAATGCTCTTGCGTGATTTGTGTTTAGACCTTTGAACTTGACTTCAGTATTTTTCTTTACTATGTAAACTTATACTTACTGAAGTATATATGATAAGTTTTAATAAAAAAGAGCAAGGCATATATCACAGTATCAATATTTTAAACTATCCTCCAACAAAAACCACACGACACATGTTGAAACTGAAGTCACCGAGTAAAAACATAAATCAAGCGAAAAACACTTAAAGTAATGGTCCAACATTTCGCAAAGATCTATAAATTTGAAGTTAAATCCATCTCTCAACACAACACATTGAACGCGGCGATAAAGGTGAAGTTAATTTGCAGTAGAACCTCTGCAAGTGACTAGAACAATCTCGGGAAAACCATTGGAAATAACTGTTCCATGCATCTGAGGTAAAATGCTTTTAATAGGGCGAAAGGCCAGAAAATTCTGTACTACAACGCATTCTATCGACCATAACCGAAGATGCAAATATTGCTATTTCGGGATGCAAAGAGAAATGTCAGAAGAGATTGTGATAAGAGGGCGTAAGGGAAATAATTCATTTTTAATGAAATGCTAGGGGATAGAAATGACAGTATGATATTAGTAGTTCCATGAATATAATTCAAGTGAAATCGTGCCTACTGAAATAACCATTTGAAGAAAGATAAATTCATCTATGAAATACAGCATGCAAAAAACGGTGAGGCTTCAGAGTAGATTTATATTCACTCGGATTTTTATTACTAACAACGGTACTTACGCATTATACGAAATACACAAAGAAGGAGAGTTTGGCTAATCCTAATGAAACAATTCTTATTTCATAACATGCAGAATAGTTGTAGCTAATACATTTTGGATGCAGACCCGCTATACTTTACCCCCCCCCCTCCCCTTAATATGCTAGTATATAGCCTAAATTAGAATATATTCAATGTATTTCTGCTACTCGTGGCTTGTTTTTTTTCAGTTTTTGTTTTGTCACAGTTGATTCAATGTACAGGTACACGGGTTGAAACGAGAGAAGCATTGCGAGAATAGCTGGGAAATATATAATCTGGGCTGTATGTTTGCACACAAGGGGGGGGGGGTTGGAGGTAAAGTATAGCGGGTAGCATGCAAAACTCGTTAGCTACAATTATTCTATATATTCTGAAGTAAGAATTGTTTCATAAGGATTGCCCTAACTTCAGTTCTTGGGTGCGTTTGGTATAATACGGAAGTATCCTAACAACAATTTTTGATTTTCTGCGGCAGGGTTAACTCATGCTTGTATAATCAATAGAATGCAAGTGGCAGGAGACAAGAATAGAGGTGGAAATATCGTGAAACGGGATCATGTATCCAAGGACCGAGTGAAGGATAAATTCACCCATTGAACATAAATACAACTTGACCAAAAAGGAAAAAAGCTCAATCCTTCATAACAATGGCGTTCAAACTCTATGAAATTGATCAGGATATAAATGATTAGAGCACAAAATGAATTTAATCAACAACAAAATAATGTATTTTATTGATGCGGAAAAGATATATGTGCATAAAAATACAACTTTGCGGATTACAAATTGGCTTAAGGCGAGAGGTAAACACAGCACAGATAAGTGCCAGTTTACTGGCTATATTTATCTCATCCATGGTTCCCAATTCAGGTAGGGACACAATCACCCTTAGATTTTATTTCCCTCCTGGAAATTCGAAATAATTATTTTTTTGTATCTTAAATGAAAAAAAATCCTTGCCCCCTCAAACCGAAATTCCGACACTGACCTCAAAATAACAAAGCAGTTGCAAAGAGTAAGACGTAAGTTTCTCCATTAAAATACACGTTCAATACCTAAAACAAGGGGATTATTTAAATTTATAATTATATTTTCTTATTTAATAGTAAATTGAAAAAAATACATCGACGAGATTACACCATTGAAATTGTTGAAAAACGATATTCAAATTAGCATACTCTGGTTTTATGTGTGTCTAAAGCCCAAAATTTAATCTTATTTCGCTGCGTCTTACAATGAAAACCAATAATAAAAATATTTCATACGCCGGTTCCGGCTCTTTCTGAGGTCATCTTCAAACACTTTCCCTTCAAATATTGAGGTTATCTTTAAATTATTAGTTCTCTGCGTTCTTTATCACTTTGGAATTCCACCCCAGTCAGTGTTACCCAGAATTCCCATCTGATGATCTTTTTTTTTAAAGTGGTTTAAGACTTTCTTTTTAAGTCTTGTAAAATATATTTGCTTTGAATTCTAGTTACTCTTAATTGGTTAGTTTACCGCTTCTGCGGTTTCAAGTCACTTCCCCATTCCTTTCTTTTCTGTCTGTCTTTTAATCCTGTTCAGCTTCACTTCCCACAATATATACCTTAGCGATTTTAGATTTCCGTGTTGTAGCTAGTTTTTACAACTATATTGGTATAATAAAGTGACTGGTTGATCAATTCTCGGCATATCATAAGAAATGAACATATGATACAGCAGCATGTGATTTAAGTGGACAAACAAAACAGAAGAGACAACACAGAGGATATAGAGTGAAATATAGGCTGGCTAAGAACAATTAATTCTTAATAAAAATTTTATTGAGCGCAGAATTCAAATAGAATAGGTTAACAAATTCGTTAATTTTATGATCAATTTATCTTTAACATCCGAAGCTTTTTCAAATAACAAAGAAGTTGCGTCATTGAGTTTTATTTTCACTTCTTGGCTTGATGCCAGTCATGGCCGTGTCCAGAGAGAGCTACCCGGTTTGGACCCCCACCCAAAATTTTTGTCCCACTTGTACAAATGTAACAAAAATACGTGTAAACAAACCTTCGTTGTATTTCGTAGAGTATGTTCTTTTTTATTACATTATCTTCCATTATCTGACATTAAGCTTTAGCATTAAATTTTGTAGGGACGTGCGGGCAAGAGCCACCCCAAAATATTCTTTGTGGGCACAAGGGGTGAAAACTCCAACAAAAACACTTGTAAGGATTTTAGAATGTCCATAAGTATTCATTTTAATATATTGGAATCAGGTTCAACCTACAAGCACAAGCCACAATACTCTTCCAAAAGTTCAAATGTTCGACCATTAGTTTATCATAAAACAGTACAGCATGTACAATTTTCACTTAAAATTAAGAGCACGTGGAAAATTCCTTGGAGAAGAGGTCCGAATGCAATAAAATCAAAATGAGTTCAAGATTGTAGAATCAGCAGTAAAACATCTTTCATCTCCAGATTCTTAATTTAAATTAGCGGAGTTTTATCGAACGAAAACGTGGTCACAAATTACAAGACAGGCGCCCCATTGACTGGTTCGAAAAAGGAATGTTTGAAAATTAGTCTGGAATTCAAAATGGTGTTAACCTTGTCAACCACCATGACCAACACGCACAGATATCTCAGGAGACAACCTAACGCTGATGACTTAACAACGCAAGCGATGGAGCTACAAGCTACTTGACGCCTAGGAAAGAATAAATCAATCAACCAGACCCAGGGATTGCAAAAAAGAAGAAAAATGCTATACTTTTTCCTTAAATTTAAAACTTTTATGTTGACACCTTGAGAAATGATTTTTATTGGAATTCTGTCTAAAAAAACATATGAAGAGTAGTAAAAAAAGAAGAAAAATTTAATGCGCATTTATAGTTTGTTCCTACATTTAAAAACAAACCTTTTACTGTGTTAACCAACAATTTTTCGAAGTATATAAAATTGTAACATTTCCTATTCGGTTATTGCATAAAACTTAGTAGCCAATCGGAACTAATCTTTCCACAAAAATGTTGATTTTCTTTTTTTTATGAAAACTGAAATTTGACAACAGAAATCACCAAAATGTTTTTGATAGAACGAAACTAAACTAGTGTATGCGGTAATAGACAACACCAAAAATGCGCCAGATGTCATAAGAAACCTAAAAAACATCTTTAATGTACGCTTTGATTGGACGGGACTCGCGATGGAGTCTTTGATCATCAACACTGTGGTAATCATCAATTTTTCCTTGAATTTTGGCACCTCCTTTTCAGCAATATATATAGAGCTCAAAAGGCAGTTGGATGGAACTAATTTTCCAAGAAACTTAACAAAAAAAATGTTTATGAATACAATGAAGGAAGGAACTTCTAAAAAATGAAACTAAAATATGCTGTAATCGACAACGGAGACTTGAAACGTATACATGGTTCTGGTTTATAGCAATAAAAGTACCTCCAGATCTTGCGAAGAGCCCAAAAACTAAAAGCGAAACATGATTTTATGTAGGTGGTATCAGCAACCAATTGATCGAGCAAAGAAAATTCTTTTAGGCACGAGGAATTTGGGGGAAACAGTTATTTTGAGAGGCATAGAAAGTCGGTATTGATATCACGGCTCGGGTTTCGCAGAGTCTTAAACGGTTTTACAGTTTTACTCGAGTCTTTTTCTTGACTTGGCGAGTAACAACCGAACTTTCAGTGACTGTGCATGCATCAAAAAATTTATGGATATATCACTGTATCATTAGTGTATCCTTAGAAATATGAAAAAAAAATATGTCACATTTTTCAAACAAATGTCGCAGTCTCTCCGGAGTCCCCTTCAAAACACCATAAAATAAATTTCCCTCCCCTCAAAACTTTTCGGCAGTTTACACGTCTCAGGATATGGACGATCTGTGCTTAATTTGTTTTCAAGTTTATTCATTTTCATAACACAGCTGATCCGGGCTTAATATCGAGAACAACTTTATGTGACTAATATTGGAGTTAAAATCTAATTTTGTGAAAAAAATCGGTTTTTAGAAGGGTTTATCGAATACCAACGGCCACCAGAACGACCCAGTCCCGGCCACCGTGTCGTTTGAACACCTCAAAATCAACGATTTAGGTGAAATACGATTCTGAGAGTCTCCAAGGACAGTCGTTTTTTTTTTTTTTTTTTTTTTTTTTTTTTTTTTTTTTTTTTTTTTTTTTTTTTTTTCGTTGAATGGTGCGATCCAAAATATGTGATCGGACTTACTGAAAATATGCCGCCTTATTTGTTTCCTTTCTTTATTATTTTGATTTGAAAACACAAGTTCAAGCACAAAAACAAGCATTCTTCATATAGTTTTAAAGTGCGTTGAATAGTGTAACCGCTAAGATAATACTCAAAGTTTATTGCAAAGATACGCTGCATAAATATATTTTCATTTTAATTTGAAAAACCTATGTGCTGGTCTTACCAAATTCATTAAAATCATCTTTCTTTTTGTAGTAGCGCTACTATTCATTAGCGTTTGCGCTTGTAGCGTAATAACAGCATTATAATTGTACTTACTTCTATTTCTTCTATAATAGGAAATCATTGGTCACTTACACTAACAAAAATTAGAAAAAAGAATTGTTTGAATTCAGTAACCAGAAATAGCGTTAGAACTACAGCGTTAATACAGTAACGCTATTAATTATACGGAAACTTTTTTCCAAATCAAATTACATGCATTATCAACAGTTTAAATTCTCTTTCTTCTAAAAAGTCGACATTTTTTCTCATACTAGATGTACCAAGACCATGGTTATAACGTATTAAATTATCATTTATCAACCTGGGCGACCTAACTCTACAGGTAAGGGATAACAATCGGCCAGAAGAAATAAAGCACTTACATACGCGAGAATTTTTTTTTTATTAATTAATATGTTGAAAAAACTGTACATACGATACAAACAAAATAACTCAAAAAAGTGAATAGTATCTATCAGGAAGTTTTTAGATAATTAGGCTCTGTTACTGCGGCAAATAATGAGGCTCAAATTCTTATTATAAACGGTCATGAGGTTACTCATGACCTATATACATATATATATATATATATATATATATATACTAGCTGTTGGGGTGGCGCTTCGCGCCACCCCAACACCTGGTTGGTGGGGCGCTTCGAGCCCCCCCAAGACCCCCGCGCGCGTAAGTCGTTATGCGCCATATTAGTTACGCGCCATTGTAGCTGTATCCCTGTGTCCCACCTGTGAATAGAGATAGATATAAATATATATTTTTAACTACGTAAAACATGCGAATATACAACATTCTTCGCTGTCCCATTGTCTGTGCATATAAATAGCATTTATATTTATATGTCTGTGCATATACAAAGCCCTATGTACTAATAATGACGTCATATGCAAACGCTCTTTTTACAAACAAACAAACATGCATACACACAACTCGCTTCGCGCCACCCCAACACCTAGTTGGTGGGGCGCTTCGCGCCCCCCAAGCCCCCCCCCCCCGCGCGTAAGGCGTTACGCGCCATTGTAGCTGTGTCCCACCTGTGAATAGAGATATATATAAATATATATTTTTAACTACGTAAAACATGCGAATATACAACATTCTTCGCTGTCCCATTGTCTGTGCATATAAATAGCATTTATATTCCCTGTGTCCCGGTCCCAGTTTGTATTTTCTCTTTGAGTGTCCCGGTCGTCATTTATATTCCCTGTGTCCCAGTGTCCCGGTTGTCATTTGTGTCCCGGTCTGTAATTTCTATTCAAACAATCCCTGTGTCTCAGTCGTCAATTATATATCCCGCCTGTGCCCCCAGCGTCCCCGTTGTAGTTGTTTCCCTGCGTCCCGGTCGTCATTTATATTCCCGGTCGTGATTTGTGTCCGGGTGTCCCAGTCTGTAATTTTTCTTTGAGGTTCCTGGTCGTCATTTATATTCCCTCTGTGTCGGTCGTCATTTGTGTCCCGGTCTGTAATTTATCTTTAAGTATTTTGTCTTTTTAGTTTTTTTAGTTTTTTACATTTTTTCAGTTTTTTTTTTTCTTCTTTATTTTTCAGCGTCACTATGAAGTACATATCGCCGAACCTTTGTTTTTTAACTTAAATCTGGTAGGCATTGATGACCTTATCCAAGTCAAAATCCCAAACCCAATCATCATCGCTATCATTTTCAGTTTTGATATGTTTTGACTCTCGCTTTCCAGGTGGATTTTCATCTAACTGCGCGGTTTTGCGTTCTTTAGCCGCAAGCCTGTTTTTTTTTTGCTGTTCTTGTGATTCCTCGGCATGCTTTCTTTTCTTACTTTCTCTATCAGCTGCAAGCCTGTTTTCTTGCTGTTCTTGTGATTCCTCGGCACGCTTTCTTTTCTTACTTTCTCTATCAGCAGCAAGTTTTTTGGCATAGACTCTTTGAGCAGCTTCCTCGGCTGTTGCCATTGTAGGTTCTTCAGTCATTTTACAATTAAACATTTTTCCGTGAACGCATGTCTTAAATACCATTAATGACGTCACCGTCATATCAAAAATGACGACAACTAATTTCATGACGTCAGTCAACACAGAAACATGACGTCACCTGATCCACAGACAGACAACTTATCTATATATATAAAAACTAGCTGTTGGGGTGGCGCAACACCTAGTTGGTGGGGCGCTTCGCGCCCCCCCAAGCCCCCCCGCGCGCGTAAGTCGTTACGCGCCATATTAGTTATGCGCCATTGTAGTTGTGTCCCTGTGTCCCACCTGTGAATATAGATAGATTTATATATGTGTTTCAAACTACGCAAAAATTGCGAATAAACAACATTCTTGGCTTTCCCATTGTCTGTGCATATGCAAAGCCGTATGTACTAATAATGACGTCATATACAAACGCTCTTTTTACAAACAAACAAACATGCATCCACATAACTCGTTTTTATATAGATAGATACAATACAAATTAACTGCGTAAAACTTGCGAATAAACAACATTCTTCGCTGTCCAATTGTCGCTGCATATAAATACATTGTCAGGTTTACCGACCCTCGAACATGCAACGTACAATTGTCCATGGGAAAAACAATCAGGATTAAGATCTATACCACATTTTTCTAATGATTGACCTTGAGCTTTGTTAATGGTGATTGCAAATACTAATCGAATTGGGAATTGCAATCTTTTAAATTGAAAAAGCAGATCCGTTGGAATCATGGGAATGCGAGGAATAAGAACAGCCTCACCCTCATAAGGCCCTGTCAAGATTGTGGCCTCTATTAGGTTTTCCAGTGTTTTTTTTTACGGCAAGTCGCGTGCCATTGCAAAGCTTTGGTGGGTTGATATTTCTTAAAAGTATTATTGGTACGCCTATTTTTAGTTGTAGCTCGTGTGGTGGAAACCCTGAAGGATCTATGGAATTTAAAAATTCAGATGGATAATTAACCGCTTCATTTGGTTCCAAAACTGTGTCGACTGACTTGTAAAGGACTGCCTGGTCTCGAATCTTGTTCAAAACAATATTGTTGATTTCGTGGACGTCTATATTTTTGGGTGCGAGAATCGCTCTTTCACTTAGCCATTTATTATTTTTATAATTTTTTAGAATATTCGGAAATACTTTTTCAATCTATTCATTTTTGGACGTCACTAAATTACAGAAATCACCATGTAGTTGTATACGTCCTGAAATTGAGTCTACTGTTTGACCAGAGTCATCGTTTTGCAATCGGACACGCATATTTGTAGTTAATTTTAATATTTTTACGTGTGCCTATAAATTAGAATTTTTTAGGCAAGCATTCATTTCGTCTGCAGGAGTTAAACTACGTAAAAATTGCGAATATACAACATTCTTGGCTTTCCCATTGTCTCTGCATATACAAAGCCGTATGTACTAATAATGACATCATATGCAAACGCTCTTTTTACAAACAAACAAACATGCATACATACAACTCGTTTTTATATAGATAGATAGATAGATAGATAGATAGATAAAATACAAATTAACTGCGTAAAACTTGCGAATATACAACATTCTTCGCTGTCCAATTGTCGCTGCATATAAATAGATTGTCAGGTTTACCGACCCTCGAACATGCAACGTACAATTGTCAATGGGAAAAACAATCAGTATTAAGATCTATACCACATTTTTCTAATGATTGACCTTGAGCTTTGTTAATGGTGATTGCAAATGCTAATCGAATTGGGAATTGCAATCTTTTAAATTGAAAAGGCAGATCCGTTGGAATCTTGGGAATGCGAGGAATAAGAACAGCCTCACCCTCAAAAGGCCCTGTCAAGATTGTGGCCTCTATTAGGTTTTCCATTGTTTTTTTTACGGCAGGTCGAGTGCCATAGCAAAGCTTTGGTCGGTTTATATTTCTTAAAAGTATTATTGGTAGGCCTATTTTTAGTTGTAGCACGTGTGGTGGAAACTCTGAGAATAATATCTCGAGGTAAAAACTGATCACCGACCATAACGATGGCCACTTCGTCGATAGTTGGAGCATTGTATCTACGCACATGTTGGCCAGGAGGCGTTTTGTCAGCGGAAATAACAATTTTATGCGTATAAGTAGGCATCAAATCGATGGCTGTTTTGAACAGGCACACTAAATTATTATTTTCGTGGAAAAGATGTTGTAATTGGGAAACGATTGTCCTTTCAATGTTGGGAGAAATTTCGCAACGTGCATTCAATTCAGAATTTCTATCACTGATGAAGTACAATTGTAAAAATTTATGATTCTCGCCTGAGAATGGTAGAAGAGACCCTGCTCTATGACAAATTTGCCCTTTTACTTTGAAAGTAGACATAAATTGATCTGGATTTTCAATTTGGGCTCCAAACGACGTCATTTGGAAACATGAGTTGTATTTTCTGATTCATTTATATTCCTTATGCCCCGGTGTCCCGGTCGTCATTTATATCCCCCTGTTTTATATCCCGCTTATTTTTCAGTTTTTTCCTTTTTTTAGTTTTTTTTTTACTTTTTTAGTTCTTTTAGTTTTTATGTTTTTTAGTTTTTTTTTAGTTTTTTAGATGAATTTTTTTTTTTAGTTTTTTACCTGTTTTTCTTTTTAGTTTTTATTGGTTTTTACCTTTTTTAGCTTTTTATCTTTTTTATTTTTTTTTATTTTTATTTTTAATTTTATTAGTATTCTTTTTCTCTTCTATTTTTCATTTTTCCTTTTTTTTAGTTTTTTTTAGTTTTTAGTTTTTTAAGTTTTTTCCTTTTTTTAGTTTCTTTAGTTTTTTTTTAGTTTTTCGGCTTTTTTATTTTTTTATTAGTTTTTAGTTTTTTTGTAGTTTTTGCCTTTTTTTAGTTTTTTCAGTTTTTTTTTTAGTTTTTAGTTTTTTACCTTTTTTAGCCTAACCAGGATTTGAACCTGGGACCTTCATTCTCCGTTCTGATACCCTCTCTCACCGAGTGACTACTCCAGCATGTTCATTTTGGTGTTTTAAATGGTATATTATTAACCAAATTAATGTGTTTTACAATATACTAAGCATCGTCATAACAAAAATGACGGCAACTAATTTCATGACGTCACCCGAAACATGACGTCACCTGATCCACAGATCCACAGACCCACAGACAGACAGACAACTTATTTTTATATATATAGATAAGTTGTCTGTGGATCTGTGGATCGTGGATCAGGTGACGTCACCTGAAAAAACTGGATCAGGTGACGTCAAAACTGAAAAAACTAAAAAAAGGCAAAAACTACAAAAAAAACTAAAAACTAATAAAAAAAATAAAAAAGCTAAAAAACTAAAAAAACTAAAAAAAGGCAAAAACTACAAAAAAAACTAAAAACTAATAAAAAAGATAAAAAACTAAAAAAACTAAAAAAGGCAAAAACTACAAAAAAAAACTAAAAACTAATAAAAAAAATAAAAAAGCTAAGAAACTAAAAAAAACTAAAAAAACTAAAAAAAGGTAAAAAACTAAAAAAACTAAAAACTAAAAAAAACTAAAAAAAAGGAAAAAACTGAAAAATAAGCTAAAATAAAGGTAAAAACCAATAAAAAACTAAAAAAAAAAACTGAAAAAACTAAAAAAAGGCAAAAACTACAAAAAAAACTAAAAACTAATAAAAAAAGTAAAAAAGCTAAAAAACTAAAAAAAAAACTAAAAAAACTAAAAAAAGGTAAAAAACTAAAAAAAATAAAAAATAAAAAAAAACTAAAAAAAGGAAAAAACTGAAAAATAAGCTAAAATAAAGGTAAAAACCAATAAAAAACTAAAAAGAAAAAAAGGAAAAAACTAAAAAAAATTTTTATCTAAAAAACTAAAAAAAACTAAAAAAGGTAAAAACTAAAAGAACTAAAAAAGAAAAAAATAAATGACGACACTCAAAAAGAAAGCGACCAGGACAAAAGGAATGTTCGATTAGCAATCAACAAAGCACCGGGACACAGGGAGTATAAATGACGACCAGGACATAAGTAAAAAAAAAAAAACTAACAAAACTAAAAAGAAGGTAAAAACTACAAAAAAAACTAAAAAGAAAAAAAAACTAAAAACTAATAAAAAAACTAAAAAATCTAAACTAAAAAAACTTTAATATAAACTAAAAAAGAAAAAAAAGGAAAAAAATAAAGGAGAAAAACAAAACTAAAAAACGAATGTATATACAGACCGGGACACCGGGATACAAATGACGACCGGGACACAGGGAATATAAATGACGACCGGGACACAGGGACACAACTACAACGGGGACACCGGGGGAAACAGGGGGATATAAATGACGACTGGGACACCGGGACAGGGAATGGTCGATTAGCAATCACCATCAACAAAGCTCAAGGGCAATCATTAGAATCATGAGGTATAGATCTGAATACAGATTGTTTTCCCATGGACCATTATATGTTGCATGTTCAAGAGTCGGTAAACCTGACAATCTATTTATATGCAAAGACAATGGGACAGCAAAGAATGTTGTATATTCGCAAGTTTTACGTAGTTAAAACCATATATATATATATATATATATATATATATATATATATATATATATATATATATATATATATATATATATATATATCTATCTATATTCACAGGTGGGACATAGGGACACAACTACAATGGCGCGTAACGACTTACGCGCGCGGGGGGGCTTGGGGGGGGGGCGCGAAGCGCCCCCACCAACTAGGTGTTGGGGTGGCGCGAAACGCCACCCCAACAGCTAGTTTTATATATATATATATATATATATATATATATATATATATATATTAAGTGCAAAACACTAAGGAACTCGAATACACCCAAACTAAATTCTCAGAGAAACCATAGAGAGAGGAAAGAAAAAATGGAGATAAAGGAATTGATGACAGACATCAATTTAAATGAACGGATGACAGCTTGGCCTCGCCAAATTCCCTTGGATATCACCCGGACACTGTCGAAAATAAACACGGGTCTGACGCCAATTAAAAATGAGCACTGGATCAAATATGTTTTTGTGGACACTTCCGGCGAGCGCTTCCATTCTGCCTTCACAAATCGTGACTGTCCCGCCTAAACACCGTATCTGACACTTACATTGATGGGAATGTTGCCAAAAGCCATTTGTGGATCGAATTGATTTGGTGTCTTCAGCCCTGAGGTCTCTGACAATGGTTAAAAAACGTATATAATCAATATTTTTTAAGAAATTTCATTTTTTGGAAATATTTTCTTTGCGAATTTGTTCTGATTCGTAAATTCGCAGTAGAAAAATATATAATAAAAATAAATAAATTTAAAACTGCAAATACACTGTGAATCAGCAACAATTATAAATTAAAATTAAGTACTGACAAAAGGCTGATTAAAATCTATATTTTCTCTTTATAAAAGAAAATTATTCTTATTAGACAACTATATAATGAAAAAAAACGTATTCGTTTTATTTGTAACCTTAAAACACACGAATTCCAACACTTCTTTTCATTAGGAAGGGCATCACTAAGTGAGGATGGGGGAAGGGTCCCCTAAAGGCCTTTTGAAAGGACCTTTACACTAAGGGCCGTAACACTATTACTCTGCGCGGAGTGAAGCATCTGGAAAGAATTTTGCGCAACATAGACTGATACAAATGAGGTGCAAACAATTGACGAAGACTTTAGAGCCACCTATACCAAATTAACACTGATCTCCATCCTTCTTTTCCTCATACACTTCTCCTTCCTCCATCCTCCTTTTCCTCATGGGCTCTTCCTTCCTCCGTCCTCATTTTCCTACATCTCGAATTCAATGGATTTAGGTCTCTTACTCATCTGATACCAAACATATCAGATGAATCAAGTATATCAATTTAAGTACAAGCACTTCGATTGATCCAAATTCTAGTTAACTTTCTTGTTGAAGGTTTGCGAAACATCTACACTTGAACAAACGATTACTGCAGATCGTAAGTCAGGTCAGATGTATTATATCAGAGCCGGATGTGACTGCATTGAACTATAGGGACTGCATCAGAGTTTATATACCACCACTGTAGATACAAATTAAGAGTTAACCATTGCCCAAGACCTTAGAACTAAAGAAACGAAATAACGTTGTTTCAAGTGATCGCTGTGAGTCTTTCCTCTTTGTGCAGCTACTACCAAAATTTCATGAATATATTTCCCACAAACATTTTATTTTAATATATTCAATACAAATGATTCAAAACCTAGTTAACTTTCTTCGTGAAGGCTTGCAAAAGACTGAAGTTCAACAAATGATTACCACACCCCAGGAGTCGAGTCCCATTGAGAGTAAAAAAAAAAAAAAAAAAAAAAAAAAAAAAATAAGTTTACAGCAAAAGAAACAAATCACAGAGCTGCATAGGGAATCGAATTCGGAAAACATTCAATTGAAGCGGTTATGTAGGAAAACTGAACATATTTTGTTTGTCCTTGCATTCATAACATGTTCTTGCTAACTAATTAGATTCACTTTTTTCAATTGTTGATTAATTCGCGAATAAAGGGCATTTTGAACGCAATTCTCTGTTATTCACCAAGAAGAGTCCTTAGATCCACTTCATTTGGAGGAATTCACCATATCCTTTCCGTTGCATTTATAACTTATATTATAAATTAATTTATGAGACAGGGACGCATCATTTTGTATGATAAAGAAAGGTTAAAGTTCTTTCACTTATCCTCAGTAAAGATAATAGTAACAATAAAAGGGTACTGCAGTGGTTCTTTTTAGTACCTACCCCAAAACACACTAAACCAAATTATCATGGATCTTCGTAGTTCTGTTAAGTATAAACAAAGCAGTTCTGTTTAGGTATAAACCAAAAACAGAAATCGAATTCTGAAAATACCCAGTATACTCTGAGCTGAATAAAACGCTGGGTTAGACAACTGAAGCTAACATTTTTCTGCAGAAAAAAAAATCCAGGCTTATTTTGCTTGTCATTGCATTCGTAACATATCCCTTGCAGACTTAAAACATTCGGAACCCTATTCGCTATTTTGCATTTTGATTTTTAACAGAGTGACGCTGACATAAATGATTATCGCAGCATTACTGTTGCTTTTTTACTATTTTTTCCAGCCACTCTTTTAACATTCAAACATAAAGCGGAAGACAGCTATAACTGAATCTCAAGTTCAATAGAAAGAAAAAAAATCAATATTCAGTGAGAAGGTGAAAACCCACAAGAGTTTCTAAAAAAAAACTTTATATAATTTCAAAACTTCTGACACACAAGCAACAAGTTATTATTAAAAAAAAAAAAAAAAAAAAAAAAAAAAAAAAAAAATATGGTACCGTTTAAAGGGAAAATGCGCTAATAAAAAACTTAAATAACTAGCTTTATATAATAGCAACATAGTTATAGAGGATTTATACAATAAATACAAGGTATGATCGTGATAATATTTT
The DNA here is from genome assembly GCF_032884065.1 of Artemia franciscana. Taxonomy (NCBI): domain Eukaryota; kingdom Metazoa; phylum Arthropoda; class Branchiopoda; order Anostraca; family Artemiidae; genus Artemia; species Artemia franciscana. The sequence continues at coordinate 51,611,875 of NC_088869.1, forward strand.
CTATTGCATTTCCAAACTTTTCTTGTTTTAAAAGCCTTTTTTAAAAACAAAAAGTATTTCTGGATCTCTAGACAAACGTACATCTTTAGGACCAATTGAGGTGTTCCCCAGGCATTTGCTTACTCATAAATTCACAAAAAAACTTTCACCCCACCGTGAAAATATCAAGCAGCATTAGAGTTATGTTAATATACCTTTCTCCTGTATCTAGGCGACGACATTCACGACAATAGAGGTGACAACATAATGCAACAGAAGAACATATTTTGACAATTTTTAGTAAAAAAAAAAATCTATTGAAAAGAATGAAAATTTAATACATATTTTTGAAGTTTAACTTTTGTTATGATGACGGTGAAAACTGAAAAAAAAAACACAACAGAAAATAAGAAAACTACTTAAAGTTTTATATAAATAGAATAAAATTGTGCTAAAGAATGTTGGAACACCAATGATTTCTTCAATTTTTGTTAACCAATACCGACATTAGCTAGGTATTTTATCAGTGCGGAGATTTAGCTAGCCCTGATTTGAGCCAATCAGAAATTTTCAGTCAATCATAAAATTCGCTCTGAAATATTTGATTCTGTACTCTAACATTGATGTCTTCTTCAAACTGCCGGCTAATGCAGAAATGGTGAAAAAGTCATTCTTCAGACACACTGTATTCTTTCGTAAAATATGTAAGGTAAAACATCATGCTTATTCTTAAAGTCAGTAAAGAGAGTGTGATAACCCTCGAAAGGCTAATAAATTCTAGTTGTTATAATTCTAGATAATTCTAGTTGCTAAACTTCCGAAGTGGGAGGAAATCTACACTGCAGGCGGCTTATGGGATGGGAATAATATACGAGAAGAATCTTTGGCATTTGAAGATAGCTTAAACAGCCTTTACATACTTTGGCTATAACAGGAATTAAACAAGCGGCTTTAAAAAATGGCTTGACAAGAAATGGCTTTGAAAGGAATAAAAACTATAAGCGGCATTAACAGTATAGACAAGTATAAACTACTAACAGCATAAACTTTAAAATTTTAAACAAATTTAATCGAATTTTATATAGTAACTAGTTTGAACATATATTTTCCTTTGATTTTGTAAAAATCTTCGAAAGACAGATTAAAAAACAAATTCTTTCGAGAAATTTCAGTCCATATAAAAAGACAAAAATAAAGAAAATAACCAGAAACTAAAATAATAAAATGAGAAAAATTGCAAAAAAATATTTAATCAGAAAATTTATTTTTCCTCTTTCTTTACATCCACAAAACCCCTTTTAAAACTACATATAATAACTGACACACAAGTTTGTTCAAAAAGGCGTCGTGTGATTGAAGTCAAGTGTCAAACAGTATTTTCATCATAACTTGACGGAATTATGCTAAATATAAGATATACGAGGTATACTGTTCATGATTATACTTTTGACAGCTATTACTTGTTTTTTAAAAAGTCGGCCAAGCAGGACACTAATTTGACACTTTTGTTTTTGTTACATCGAGCGCTTTGCTATGAGAAATGACACATTTTTTTTTTTTTTTTTTTTTTTTTTTTTTTTTTTTTTTTTTTTTTTTTTTTTTTTTTTTTTTTTTTTTTGAACAGGAATAGACCTGCCGCTGCGGTAATACACGAATGAATATCAGTCATATTAACAATATGACTGAACTCCTTTGTAAAATGTCAGAGTAAGCACTGTAAAGTGTTGTAATGTCATGTAAGCACTGGTCAAAGTTTGTAACTTATAGCCCCTCCCACGGGGACTGTGGGGGAGTAAGTCGTCCCCAGAGAGATAGTTATAAGGTTTTTCGACTACGCTGAATAAAATGGCTATCTCAGAATTTTGATCCGTTGACTTTGGGAAAATCATTAGCGTGGGAGGGGGCCTAGGTGCCATCCAATTTTTTTGGTCACTTAAAAAGGGCACTAGAACATTTCATTTCCGTTAGAATGAGCCCTCTCGCAACATTCTAGGACCAATGGGTTGATACGATCACCCATGAAAAAAAAAAAAACACGCATCATCCGTGATCTGCCTTCTGGCAAAAAATACAAAATTCTACATTTTTGTAGATAGGAGCTTGAAACTTCTACAACAGGGTTCTCTGATACGCTGAATCTGATGGTGTGATTTTCGTTAAGATTCTATAACTTTTAGGGGGTGTTTCCCCCTATTTTCTAAAATGAGGCAAATTTTCTCAGGCTCGTAACTTTTGATGGGTATAACTGATCTTGATGAAACTTATATATTTAAAATCAGCATTAAAATGCGATTCTTTTGATGTAGCTATTGGTATCAAAATTCCATTTTTTAGAGTTTCAGTTACTATTGAGCCGGGTCGCTCCTTATAACAGTTCGTTACCACGAACTGTTTGATGACTGAACTCCTTTGTAAAATGTCAGAGTTAGTTTTTTTTTCTGAATGTATTTTTACTTAAATTTTTATCTCCACTTCAAAACTCCTCGAAGTTTTGTTTTGATACTCAATAAATTACAATAACACTTTTATTACGTTAATACGTTACTGACGTAACTTATTAACAACATGACAAAATGTGTTTAGTTTTTATTATTATATCGTCAATTTAGTTGCAATCATCAGACTTTATGGCTTTTAAAATTTTTTTTTAAACTCAATATATTACATTTTATTACGTTAATGGGTTAGTGTATCTTGCAAACAATGTGGCAGAAATTTACAAAGTTTCAATATTTTATAAAAAACAGTCCAACATGGCGGGTAGGAAAGTGTCAGATATTGGTATGTCACTTCTGGGACAGGCTGATCTGAGGGCCAGAGAATATGTAATCAAAATGATATCGTTTTGATTACAGCTTTTAAAACGCTTTTCAAAGATATGATTAGTCAAACAGTAAGTTAGAGAATACTCATCTCCTTATTTTTCAGCAGACATAATCGGTCCAGATTGACACTGAAAAGAGGGACATTTAGCATAAATACTGAAAATGACCGATTTTAGTGAAGGAAAACTCTACACTGATCTTCCTATATGGTTGAATAATTAAGGATTGATAAGAATAAGCAATATCTTGAGATTATGACGATCCCCACAACCATATTTTAAAAGGTTACTCAAAGAACCCTCAAGAGCACTCAAAGAGAAATATGCCGTGACCAGCCAACAGGGAAGACAGTGTGCGCTTAGTCAAGGCTCGAGAAGAGCTCCTCACTTGGACCTCTGTCACCCTTTGACGTCACATCCTGAAAATAGGCAATGAGGAATGTATTTTGTTACATTGTATTTTGTTACATTGTATTTTGTTTCATATGTATGACTTCGCCGTTCGTTTATCAAAAGCTATTTAATTTCAGTGGGGCTATAACTGTTGTCTAACCGAATAGCTTATATCATAAAAACAAAGATATTCACTCATTAAGTGAAAATCTAACTGCAATGGAAGTTTTGTTCGCCTTAGTCTGATTTGGCTATTGTAACTTTCAATTCACCACTAAATCAAACCTAACGTACCATGAAGTCATCATAAAACGCAACTTCAAACCTAAGAGCGGATTCAGTCTACAACAGCGCTATCTATACATATCATGCAAACAACAATATTTACCTATTCCTTGCGTTGCGAATGCCTAGCCAATATTTCATGGCTTTTAAATTTCACAAACGGCTATTGAGCCTATACCCATGGGGGTTTACTAAAATTGAAATTATGACCTCAGTTTTCAGGAGATATACCCAAAAAATTAATCAGACTATCTACGAGTTTTTGGAGATAGCTGACCTTTACGGCCTAAGCCTTGATTCAGTTTGGTTCGACACATATTATTTATCTGCCGACCCACATTGAAGAGTAGCGGTTTTAGGCCTCATAATTGGGGGGGGGGGGGGCAAGTCATACCATAGGAGTGTAAAAATACAAAATAAAGGGAATTTAATTTCAGATGTCAGAAAACCTAGGGGGCGGGCAGCTGCCCTCCCCAAACCAGGCCTAGAACTGCTACTGACATTGACCATCATAGATTCGACCGACAATAATCTAAGTCTTTTACCAGCAATTTCAGACTTCAAAGCTAGACACACCATGATGGATTCAGTTTTACACTTTACTACCAATACTGTATTTTAGGTTTTAATTCCAGAAACTGAATATTAGTATATATTCAGATTCTGCATGAAGAATGAAGTTCATTTTCCCAAAAACTTTCTTCAAAAGCTTTACTTTAAAGTTACAAGCGTTTGAGATTTACAGTAAATTTAAGCCTTCTATCGACCCGTCAAAACGTCTCAATAATTTCAACGGATGTAACACTTGATTCTAAAATTACTCTGTTGTAACGGGGGGTCATCGTTCCCTTGATGATCACGGTCGGGTGAATTTTTACTTCTATCAAGCCGACCAAAGCTTCACATCACCGGAAGCCGAAAATCGTAAAAAAAGCCATAGTGTGTATTTTTGTTCTATTTTTCTCAGCTAATCAATTTAATTCAGTATGTTCGAATTATTGATTAAATCGCGAGCAAACTTTCATTTTGGAACACCATTTTTCAGTTGTCCCAAAGAGGGGTCCTTGAGACAACTATGTGTGGAGCAATTTGCCATACATTTCCGACTTATGATTATAATTTACACTCAATTTAGGATAGAGACACATTGCTTTACATACAAAAAAAAACCACTGTTATTACGCTTATCCTCAATAGAGATAATGGTAACCCATAAAGGTCCTGGGGATGGTACCTTCTAGTGACTAAACCAAAAAGCATTAAATGAAATAACTGTCTATTTACATTATAATTCAAATTTAGGTTTGTGATACTTGACTTTTTTAAGCATCTTATGGATTTAAGAAGAAAACGGGGACAGCCTGGGAGGGATGTTATTAATGTAAGTTCAGAGTCTAAAACATGTTCATGAACAGGTTAGAAGCTTCATGGGATTCAAGGGAATCAGGGAGTTTCTTGTTTTTCTTCTTAATGTGTTGTCTCTGCATAGGCAAAAGCTATGCTCACACCTTTAGATGCTGAAAAAGAGGAATTAAAAAGAAAGAAGAAACGAAAAAACTTACTGGTTACTTGAGGGGGGAAGGTTAGGGTCAGAACGTTTTCTGTGTTCTCTTGATATTGCAGCTTTCTGAAAAAAGAAGATAATTCGTTATTATTTATATCAACTGGAACTAAAGAATTTTTATTTGAAAGAACTCTACGTTCATAAAAATTAACTAGGCTGAGACAAAAAATCGAGGCTTCTCTAGGCTTGACTAGGGCTTTTCTAGAGTTTTTCACCAGAAAAGTCTTGCTTCCCCCCCCCCAGGTGTTCTGAAACTGTTCATTTTTGTGCATTTTTGGTCTTCAAAAGGAGGAGAAGGGGGGTGAAGACTCCCTCATCCCCAGAAGTGGATGCCCTTGCTTTCTGGTTGGTCTTTGTACGAGACCTTGTAGATCATTTAAATAATTTTCTAACTGAATTGAATTTCTTGTTTCATAAGCACGCCTCTCAAACACAAAAATTAAACTTTCATGTACATTAAAGTTTGATTGAAGAGTTTAATTTATGCTCTCAGTCATATTCCAAAAATTACTTTTAACCGGTTTTCTTAAGATATTGTACCATATATACCGGTATTTATTATGTCACATACTGTTATTAAAACATATAAAAATGACTTACCATATAAATGGTACCGCATTACTGAAATCGTTATAGTTACAACATTGTTATTTGTCGTACGGTATATCACTGTTGTTATATTTTGTTATTAAACCATATAAAAATGATTTGCCATATAAATGGCGCCATACCATTTTAACTGTTGTTGTTACATTGTTATTTATTGTACTATGTATCATTGTTGTTATTAAACCATATAAAAATATATAACCAAGGGTGCCGTACCATTTTAAACTTTTGCTGTTGTAACATTGTATTTTTTGTGCCGTATATTGCTTTAGTTATATATTGTTATTAAACCAGATAAAAGGCTTTATGATATTTCTTAAGTCATATATTGCTATCTTTACGTATGGTAGTTAAAACCAAATAAAACGGTTTTACTTTTAACAGACAGGAAGTTAGAGTTTGGCTCTGCAAGATCAAATGGACTCTTTCTAAGTTAAAAGTTAAGTAAACTAAATAAGCTTAAGTAAGCTAAGTAAAAGTTAAGTAAGCTAAGTAAAAAACTCTTGGACTCTTTCTCACAACTCTACTTTTTAAAACAATAAAAAATTTTAGCGTAAAGAGCAGGGCGTTGAGGAGGGGACAGCCCCTTTCATATACAGAATAATTTCTATTCGTTTTCAGTTTTAATGTCGCTCCTTACTTTCAGTTAAAAAAACACCGTTTTTTTAAATTTAATTTCTGAATGTTTTGAATTAATGCAGGTTTTGATTTTGGCTCACCGTACACGAATAATTAAAACTAAATTTGCATATTAATTTTACTTTTTATTAATTTAACTTTCTTAAAGTTTTGATCGGACGAATTTGAGAAAAAGGGGCAGAGGAGGGGGCCTAGTTGCCCTCCATTTTTTGTTACTTAAAAAGGCCACCAGAACTTTTAATTTTATTTGCGAACTTCTACATTCGTATATTTTTATTACGTATAAGAGGGGATTCGCCCCCTTGTCAATACCTCGCTCTTTACGCTAAAGTTCAAATTTTGTGACACTTCTTTAAGAATGACCCTTGAATCACAAAGGCAGTTTAATTGGAATAAATAGCTCTCTTGAAAGTACTAAAAATAATTTAGCGTAAAAAGCGAGGTATTGAGGAGGGGAAGAATCCACTCATATACCTAATAATTTCTATTCGCTTTTAAATTCTAATATTGCTCCTTACTTTCAGTTGAAAAACTTTTTTTTTTATTTAATTTCTGAAAGTTTTTGAATTAATATATGTTTTGATTTTGGCTCACCGTACATGAAAAACTGAATCGTAATTTGCATATTAATTTTACTTTTTTTGGCTAAGAAGTTCGAGGGGACGAACCCTCTCATATACGTAATAATTTCTGTTCATTTAAGCTTAAATGTTGCACCTTACTTTCAGTTGAAAAAACTTGTTTTTTATTTAATTTCTCATTGTTTTTTTTAATAATGCTAAAAAATCCAGCGCCCCCTCCATGGAAATTCTCTTCCCCCATGACAAATTCCTCCATGGAAAAATCCTCTCACTTAGCCCCTCTCCCCACCCGCTACCAACAGAAAATATCCCCCCTGAAAACGTCACTATATTTCCCAATAACCAATACTATATGCAAACAATCGACTAAGTTCATAACTTGCAGCCCTTCCCCAGGGACTGTGGGGGATTAAGGCGTCCTCAAAGACATAGTTATTAAATTTTTCGACTATGCTGAACAAAATGGCTCTCAAAATTTTGATCCGGTGACTTTGGGGAAAAGACCGTAGGAGGGGGCCTAGTTGCCCTCCAATTTTATCCCTTAATAAAATCCCTATCTGGCACTAGTACTTTTAATTTCCATTAAAATGAACCTTCTCAGGATTCTCGGACCATTGGGTCAATACGATCACCCCAAGAAAAAAACAACAACAACAAAAAAAAACAAATAAACACGCATCCGTTATCTTTCTTCTGGCAAAAAATACAAAATTCCACATTTTTGCAGATAGGGGCTTAAAGCTCTACAGTATGGTTCTCTGACACGCTGAATCTGATTGTGTGATTTTCATTAAGATTCTAGATTTTAAGATTCTAAATTTTCTCAGGCTCGTAACTTTTGATGGGTAAAACTAAACTTGACGAAACTTATATATTTAAAATCAGCATAAAAATCCGATTCATTTGATGTCTATATTGGTATCGAAATTCCGTTTTTTAGAGTTTTGGTTACTATTGAGCTGGGTTGCTCGTTACCACGAACTGTTTGATATCCAAAGTACAAGGCACGTGATCGCTATTTGAAACATTATTTTCTGATGTTTGACTTTGATCCGTCCTGTTGTAGCTCAGTGTATTGATGTTTGTTGATATGAATGAGCCAAGGCTGGATCCCGACTGGTGTAGGGTTGATGCTCGGACCTTTGTATTAGAAGAGGGCTTTTTTATGACTGAACCAACGAATGTATTGTTATAATCTAATTTTACAGACGAAAAGACAGGGAGAAAAGCACAAACGTTTGGTTTGGACCTTGGTTTCGGACCTATATATATATATATATATATATATATATATATATATATATATATATATATATATATATATATATATATATATATATATATATATATATATATATATATATATATATATATATATATATATATATATATATATATATATATATATATATGCTATGAATTTTAAGCAATATACTGCAGCTAACACAATGAAACCCATGGAAGCCTGTTTTTTTGTAAAAAAAAAAAAAAAAGTACAAAGAAAACACATAAAATTCCCATCAAATCGACGCAGTCCATTTGCAAAAGCCGCCGGCCCTAGCTGCCGCCTGAATGAAGCGAGAGCCCTCGAAAATCCATGAAAGAATATTTTTGCTAGAGAAAGCAGGCTCTTGTCTAGCACAATGTAAAACGTTTTGTTTGTACGTTTGTTTTCTAGGAAATCCTAAACGATTGCGCAAATTACCCCGAATTTTTGTAAAACTGTTTAAAACTACATGAAAAAAATAGGCTATGATAAAAAAAAATTCTTTGGTTGGGGGGAGGAGGGAAGCAGAATATTAGGTATAACAAATTTACAACTGAGAAAAAATCGAAACATTAGGCTTTGTCCTTAGGCTACTATAGATTCTAGGAAGTTAAAATTAAAAATAAGTGGGGCTATTATCTGGTGTCACCAAATTTGTGATTTTTCTCTGCCAAAAGAAACAGAAAAATAAGGAGAAAACTTTACTCAGGGCAACACTCACTCTTGTTGGCTCTCGTAAGCTGTCTGACCGACCAACACCACTTCTCTGTCGCCTTGAATCGCTTTTCGGAAGCTTCTGTGACCTTAAAAAAAGAACCAAAATGAACAGAAGAGAAAGGAATGAAAAAAGGCAGGAAATTCTACTGCTTTATCGAAAGGAATAAACCTCAGCTCCATAATACATGACTTTCTATCAATGCTCTTCAGCAGTTCTAAAGGCTTTCTACACTTTTTACGTCTTTTCTTCGACTTTCTACAACCACAGACAGGCACAAATACCAACGAATCTCGTAAACCGACAGAAGCCTGAGAGAGAAGTAAAAATCAAAATGGGTAGCTTTTTAAAGGACATTCCTTCGAGTCAGCACAGGTCAAAGGACCCCAAAAAAGTCTAAAAACAAGGATTTATACAGAGAGTATGGAAGACTGATACGGAGTTAGTCTGGGCTGAATTGAATATACCTTCTAATTTTAAAAACGAATCACCAAAATATCACAAAGGAGAATACAAAAACTAAGGTCAAAATGTTGTTTCAGAATAATTGATTATAGACTTAGATATTTGTGTTAATTTACCCCGTATGCCTCCTTTAAACTGGCAAAATTTGTCTTTTCACGAGCAGTGGCATATTAAAGTGATGACGTCTAGCAATATAATGATATAATATCAACTGAGCCAAAATTTTCAGCTATTAACAGTTTCGGGTGATATGGTATAATCTTAAAAAACTATGAAACATACTCTAATTATTTTCCAAAGTTTTCAATATGCTTTTACTGCTCAATAATTCAGCTGTGCTTACAAGCATACCCGTACATATACCACATAAGACACAGTACCGTAGGGCATTCTAACGAGCTGCTATTGATCACACAGAAGATGTTTTCGATGGAATTTCTGAGAAATTAATAAGAGAAACGTTAACTATGGGTCGGAAACTAGCTTCCATTACTGATGCTTTACCCTAAGAGAAAAAGGGAGATTATAAATATATGGTAGAATGTGTGCTTTAATCTTATTGGTGACACTTTCACGAGTCAATCATACTTTCTTTGAGCGTTATGTCAGAAGGAAAGCCAAATAACCCCAGCCTTTTCAAACCTGATAGGTTCTTCTATGTTTTTGACAGAAGTTTTAAGTCAATAATAAGATTAAGTATTCAAATTTCATTTTATTGGTTCTCCTGTATAAAACCTTAAGCCAGAAATAAATGAAAAGTCTTGAGTCACATGATTTTCTATCTAAGATGTCCCTCTTTTTCCACGTAGTTTACTACCGTTTACAAAGCAAAAATTCCTTCAGAAATTCTTCAAGGAGCTTTAGAACGCTTAAAAATTTTGTGAAGTTTTTCTGCAAATATTTGTATACTTTTAAGCGCAAAGGTTTACGATCTAAAAGTTGTTTAAAAAAATACTTATTGTTCTTTCCCGATCTTATTGAGCGAACTAAAAAAAAAAAAAAAAAAAAAAAAAAAAAAAAAAAAAAAAAAAAAAAAAAAAACTGAACATCCGAGTTGGCCAGTCGTAATTTGCCACCAATGTGTTACGCAGACGACGCTCTTAAGTTCAGCCCCTTATCCAAAGCATTTCCACTCGGTCTACCCATCAGCTCCTCAATTAAGCATGTACGGTAACTCCTATTAGCTAAGATCGAGCGTAGAGTCGGTCTGTTTTATGAATCATTGTCAGGAATAAGTTTAGTTTTTACCGCCATCTACTTTTCAAACTTTTTAATTCCGTTACTCTACTAATTATTTATACATAGCACCATTTTTGGAAATTTTTAAAATTCTGACATTCCAAATTTCAGTTTAGTTTTCTTCTGCTTCCAACATCATCTTATTCCTCCATGGGCCCAATATTCCTATTTTGTTAGAGGATTATTTCCGTAAAAAAGCAAGTTACTGCAAATAACACTCGATTATAATCGAGGCTAAACCATCCTTAGTCTTCAGTGTCAGTAATTTCTCTAAGTAGTTATTTAGTTCTTAAGCCTTTTTTTTTAATTATTCGATTACTGAAATTAAACAAACCTTAATCTTGGTACTAACCTTGTAATCTGTCGAAGTGCATTTTTCAGTGTGTACTTAGCGTTTACGTGTTTTCTTTCTCTCTTTTTTTTTGTTTACAGTTAATCTTTTTCCTTCTCTGTATGACAGACTAAATAAAAGAATTAATAGATATGATTCGAGACAAAGACAGGCTCAAGGCTATTCCTTCAAAAAAAGAAGAAAAAAAGTTTAAATATAGTCTAAGGACTGACCAAAGACAAGAATTATTTGACATATCTAATATTAAATCCTGCTGAGTTAACGACAGGTTACACAAATAAATGTTTTAAAAGTATGCGACATGTCAGCGATTTAAACAAGAAACTAAAATTATTGACTAGAGCTTTAAAAAAAATAAAATCGCACTGACTTGATTAATGAGATCTTTAAGCCAAATTTGTGAGTAATTTTTCCCTCCCGACTCGTGCTTGGATACATTTCGTCCTACCTTCAACTTGCAAAAATACATTAAATTGACAGCTTTGAGTAACTACGACCGCTTTGATTAATTTATTTATTAAATTGTGAAGCAATACTGAAAAAATGGGTGCGACGATGCTATGAGTATTCAAACAATAATTCAATGAAAACTATGAATATGAATTATGAAAACAATAATTCAATTATATGAATTTTGTACGCGGCAGGACTCGTGTTCCGCCCTGTAAAATAAGAAATTGTTTCGGACATGGAGACGAACGCTTGCCCGCTAGGTGGGGTGGATGGACCAAACCTCCAAAAATATGAATATTTTTTTCAAAAAACTTTTTTAGTATATGTATGATTCGCAGTTTATAGCTTTTTTTTACAGAACCTCAAAATGGTACCTCACTGTAACATAACAGCAAACCTCGTTCACAGTGAATTCCCAAATGCACGTATTTCAGACTACACACACGAAATGCAGCGAAGCGTTATAACTTTTATTTTGAAAGCGTTCGATCAGTCAGGAATATTTGAAAACTAGTAATACATTAATAATAATAATCGGAGCAGCCAGAGGGGGGTAGGCATATATTTTAAATATCTTAGGGAGAAGACAATATTTGCTGATTGTACTGATTTACACCTATTGACACGTGCATCTACATTTAATTTCATAATCTGGTTGCTACAGTACATCGAATTGACAGCTTTAAGCAGCTGTGACCGATTTTATTACGACTCGAAAGAAGAAAAATTTACTGATAATTATTGTCGAAGCCAAATTGTACCCAAAACACATGAGGTCTCGATTTTATCAACGTTTTTTTGCGTTTCTTTGATGTCGACTGCGTTGTTCTAAACCATTCCATTAAACGGTGGAATTTTCTTCTTTTTTTTATTGTTACTAACGACCAATCTTTTCACTAGGAAGGTTGCTCCTAAGGTTTCAAGACGCTGGTAAACCAATTTTCTGATAAGAAAAATTTCTAAATCATTTACACTTACTAAGCAGAAAAAAGGAGGCCTAATTGACGAAATTAGAAAACAAATAACGAAACAAGTTTTTAAAAAGATACTGTGCTAGTTTTGATGAGGAGGTATAAAGCATCTGACGGTTAGTCCCCGAAGTAGCGTCAAAAAATGACGGCGCGCTGCCACAAATACTTGAGCTCGCCACCGCCGCGAAGGTTTCGGCGCGCTGCCAATACGGTCGGCAGCAGGACACCGCCAATTACTTCTAGCGCCGAATTATTTTCTAAGACTACTGAGAGGAAAATGTAAGGCAAAATCCACATTTCAATAGCACTAGGGACTAATGAATTCAATTATATAATTGTATTGCCCTTTTGGACAAGATTGCAGCAGTTTCACGGTTGCAGCAGTATTTGAAAGCTGGCAAATAGCGAGCCACACTCCAATGTCACAAAAACTTTCAAAGAACGTTTTCTAAGAAGCAGACTGATAATATTGTCCTACGTTTGCTGGACTTTGCCAAACTAGTCCTTTGCTGTAAGCACAAAACAGGTTACTGTAGGATTATTTTCTTTTTACAGTAGAAATAAAACATTCTTGTTTCTTATGTACGGGTTTTGTGTTTTCAGTAAAGTGCTAGATTATCAAAATCCTAGAAACATAGGCAAATATCATCAGCCATTTTATATGCACTAGTTATGTTGCATATGCTGCTAATATGGTTTTCCTGATTGCAGTTATTTCCAGTTATTTAACTCCCTCAGAAAAATCTAGTGGATGAACCGAAAGTAATTATTTTATTCTATATAAATATTTTAGTTTTAATTTTAATGCTTTAGTATTTCTGCTGATGACGATCGCTGTATCTGTGTTCGAAGTATCCAGACTTTCGTACCTGTTTTCATTGAGTAATAAAAGGACTTATCCCCATTTGAGCATTTATTTGTTCGTCATGCACATGTAAGAATACAATAAAAAAATTTCCAGACAATTATCATTTTCTTGAAGAAAAACAACTACTACTAGCCTACTACTAACAACGCAGCACGGCACCAGGCCACCTGAGGCTAACACAGCTACGCACGCCGTGTAGCTGTACCCTCCTCCATCAGAATCTAATCAAAGCCTCATTCTTAGAACCCTCCCAGGAAGGTCCCATTTCCTTTAATCTTTCCTTGCAACATCCTCCCGCCTTATTTGGGGATGATCAGTTTTTCGTCTGACCCTAGATGGTCGGCCAACAAGAACGATCCAAGCCGAGCAGATAATTTGCAGATAATAGAGCAGCTGAATAATGGGCCAAGCAATACATGTTCTAACCATCTCAACCTTTCTCTCTTTATAGCCCTAGATAGCGGGATTGAGCCACATTTTTAGGACAGCTTACTGTTTAAGATACGGTCAATAGGTCGGGTGCCGAAAACAATCCGTAGGTAATTTCCTTGGAAGGCATCTAGAAAATCCTCCACCGTTTTTAGAAGCATCGTCGCTTTAGAACCATACTTGACTACCGTCATCACTGTAGCTTCCAATATTCTAATCTTGGTTCGCAGACTTATCTTCCTCTCCTCCCAAACAATTTCGATAGTGAAAAACGCCCTCGGCTTGGGTATACTACTTTTAACATCTTCACTGCACCAACCGTCTTTACTAATGATACTAGGCTACCTAGGTAGGTGAAGCTGACCCCTTGATCAATCTTCTCGTTACCCAATATCACCTTTTTACCTTCACTTATTCCCAGTCTTAGCGACTTTGTCTTCTTAATATGAATTTTCAAACCTATTCTTGCACCCTGGACTCAAGAAACTTGTAGATGTTCATTCATTTTACTAAACATCAGAAATAACACTGTCTGTGGTCCCCAATCACAGTAAAGTTGGAAAAAATTAAATAACTATCTCACTTCAAGCACATAATGAAATTTAGGTATTCAAAGCAAGATTATCCTTATGTGTTGGACACAGAGTCAAAGACTAAGTTAAAATTCTTACTCCTGTATACGTCTTCACCAGCACGCACTTATTTTCAGTATTAAGTATTCACCAGTCCAAACAACATTGTAATATCACCCAAATATTAGAAGACCAAAAAACTACGAGGAGGCCTTCATTATCCTGACAAACATTGTGGTTCAGCCATAATTAACCGACTTTTATACACAAATAAGTCTGCTTTTGGGTTGATGAATCATCAAAGACATTATGTTTCTAGACTGAAATTGTGGTTGAAATTACATTTAGCAACTCGAGATGATTTAAATTTCACAACAGAATGTACGTTATTGTATATTGAAATTATTTCGTAATCCTCCAATCCTCTTTTTTGAAGTTCAAGGTATATTCCACCAAAAAAGACAAGATACATTGAGGTCACTCAAAATAGCATTATTTAATCTTTAAAATGAGAGACTTTGAAAGACATTAAAGGTGGTGAAGAAGAACCAGGAAATCATATTAGCTTTATTTTCCTTTACCATCATCACATGGACCGACTTTTTGTTAATCGCTCATCTTCCAACACGTGAACGTCATTTCGCCAGCTTTACTCAGTACACTAGGGTCTTCAAACTAGCCCAAGAGGCCTCCCTCCTTCGATCCTTCATAAAATTGAAAAAAATAGGCTTTGATTGCAAAAGAAGTTTGTACAATCAAAGATTAAATTAAATTAAAAAGTCTGCCAGCAAAACGTTATGTTCTCGTTAGCCGTCAATAGTAGCTACCACGATCATTACTGTGTGAATCTAGAATTTGAAACTAATTTATCTAGGATTGGCATGAAAACTAGCCTTTGTTGCGGGAATAACTAGTCATTACAGTGGTTCTGAACCTAAAATTACAAAGAGAGTAAATTCTAGCTTCTGATTTATACACCCGCCTAACAAAAGACCTTCACATCCAAATATATCGTGTTTTTGGAACGAGTACAAGCCAACAACTCGACACAGTTTAAGAAGTGCAAGGTCTTCATGGCTGAAAAAAAACAGCTAAGTTCCCCACGTCATCTTCATGCGAAGTCATCAAACACCTTCATAGTCAAAGACAGAAGAAGTGAAAAGGTATCACTACTTCAAAGTTCCCTAGTAGCAGATATGGTCAATTGACCAGATAAACTTAACTTGACGACACTAAGGTGAAGGCAAATTACCTCCTTAGGAACGATATCAAAGAAGAAAGCTTTTGTTTTTTTTTTACCAATGTTTGCCCAATAGAGACTTATCTAATGTTAAAACTTTTCATGAAGGTATCTTTCATTCCTTGGGCACCTGTGTGGACAAGACTTTCTAAGAATGACACAATGGAAAAACAATTTGAGAAAGCACTTGTCCCACAGTAGCCTCGGGTCATTGTTGATGACCCATCAAGTCTAAAGCCAAATTCCCACTTTCCCACTAATACAGGGTTCATGTGAACTGTACCAATGCGTTATTAAATAATAACCGATTAAAGTGATACATATTTTGATGCTATTTTTCTGTACCTTAAGTGTGCAGTTGGCCCAAACTACTGTTTGATAGTTAAAATGGCAATTCCGGCCAGGTGCTTAGAGATTCGTTTAGCAGAACGTTTAGCTAACTTCATAGCAGAACTCAAGTGACTGATGAGAGTGGATATAAAAGGGGTCCTAATAGAAGGGAATCCACATGGTGGTGCTGAGTTGGAATAAAATCGACCTTGAGACTTAATCCCTGCCTTCAACTGTTGTCCCCCTATGTACACCATGTGAGATTTTTGAGGTGGGAACAACATTGAAAGACTTTCCTAGAAGAGAAAGAAAGTAGAGAACTATATATTCAAGGGACAATTTAATTTTTGGTGCCTATTTTGCGTTTTTTGAACATCTTAGCAGTCATCGTACAGCCTTTTATCCTTCGCTGAAGACTAATTTTTCAAAACAAAGTTTTCCTGGTCGAAGTAAAGAGCGAAGCTGAAACTTAAAACGAACTAAAATTGTTGTTTCGCAGCATAATGTTTTTAGAAATGTTTTATTTCTACTCTACAAAAGATCCTACAGTAAACTGTTTTGTATTTGCAGGAAAGCACTAGTTTGGAATTATCCAGCAAACATAGAAAAATATCATCAGTCTGATTCTTAGAAAACACGATTTTAAACTTTCAGTGAATATGGACTGTGTCTCGCTTTTTACCAGCTTTGAAATACTGCTACAACCATGAGCAGATTTCAAGCTCCACAGAGAAATTAGATTGATGAATCTAGTCAATGTTCTGTCTGAAACAAGCAATTTGCGACAAGCCAGTAGCTGTAATTAGCACCAAAGGACGTTTTTTGTCATATATTTGAATTTCCAAAGTGTGTTTGTGTCCATTTTTTTTTCTTTAGTGATTACTCCGTCTATTGTACCTTTTTGACGGGCAATAAAGGAGTAATAACGATATAATTGAATCAATTAGTCCAAGATCTATCCAATCACCGAGTCAGAATTATGATATGACCCAAAATTTTCTCTAGTGAAGAATCTAAAATCGCTTCAAAAAAAAGGAATAGGGCCCTTTTTCAAGGATTTTCAACTAATTTTAGCTTAGTTTCGATCTAAAAAACCAAAGAAGACCAAATTTCAAAGATGTAATTTGGTAGATGGATAAAATTCAATCTCAAACTGCGAAATTACATTAAAGTTGTGATCTTTCGTTGATATATTAAAACCGTAGGAGAGCGGAAAAATAACATACTAAAAACTGTACGGGGAACACCAACCGTAAGTGCCATAGAAAATGTACCCATATATGTAAATACAAGGATTTCGGGTTTTGACATTTGACAAACTATTAAAAATGAAAATTTGAGTTAATTTTTATGCTAAAAATTCCAAAGAAAAACAGCATCTATAACGATCTTGTTCCTATCCATTCACTACAAACTTCAACTCCTCATGCAAAAAAAACTAAATAATAATAATAATAATTTGGGACTTATACGAACCACTGTACTAAAAAACTTAATGAGCATAAAAACTATAACGACAAATCTACCAAGCCCAAGCATTACCAAAGGCATAACAAAAAAGATTAGCCTAAACCATCTATAAAAAAAGGTTCACAACCCGGAAAAAAGTACCATCATGACTTATACAGGAAATGACGACTGTTGAGTCAAATTCAACCTGAAGCTAAGAAGAATCGTCAATATTTGAGAAGTAAAGTACGTCTACAATTAAAAATGGAAACCGCAAATACTATTTTCAAGACTCACTGAGTCGAAATGCATAGCAGACGTGACTGATTTTACAATCGTTCGTTATCTTTGCCAAGGTGCATCTTTGCCTAGCCAAACAAATACAGGATTATTCTCTTATGCGCGAGAAGTAATGTATTGCAACTGAAACAAAATCTAAATATTTAAATGTGGAATTACTTTAATATTAAATATTTTTAAGAAGAAAGGTTAAGTTCTTTGTACTCTTTCCTGAAATCACATTTGTTCTTTTTTATGATCTGCACTGTGATTCCTTATATTTACTACGAAAGGCATGTTTTACGTATATAAACAAAAATTTGTAAATGTATCTAAATAAAAGGTAGATGATAAATAAAAGGCTCCGAAACCTTCATGAGCTAAACACATTCGTTAGAGGATTGTTCCCACATTCAGAACCCGAGGGGTTTCACCCTATTATACAGATGGTGTACATCTTGGATCCGCTTCTTTTCCTGCCACGCATGGCAGAATGACGACATGAAGAGTTTTTTGCACTACACTTCGACAACTGGGTGCACATCACCTGGTGTACACGATTTTTAAAGGTGCGCAACTCTTCACCCATAATGTACCTACCGAGCAAGATCATCAAATAGAAATAGGAGTACTGCAGAAATACTGGGTCTGCTAAAAAATAAAATCAAACCCGAGTTTTCAGCCACAATTCATTCTGAAAGGCTGTTCCAAAATATAATTTTTCGAGAAACGATTTTTTTTTTTAACACGAGAAAACAAACTTACAATGGAATAAAAATAAGAAATATTTAGTGAAAGGACAGAATGTTTACAACACACCGGTCAGTCCGAAAATGTTCATTCACAGGTGTCACAGCGACATGTCACTGGTGTTAGAGAACCAAATTTTGCTCGAAAACAAGGCATTTGATTCTTGTATCCTCGGTCAAAATCTGGATCTTTCAAACAAACAGAAAATCGCAAACCGAGGTTTGACAGTGCCATACCCCGTATTGTAATATGTTCGTTTCGAGAAAGAGAGAGAGAGAGAGAGAGAGAGAGAGAGAGAGAGAGAGAGAGAGAGAGAGAGAGAGAGAGAGAGAGAGAGAGAGAGGGAGAGAGAGAGAGAGAGGGAGAGAGAGCGAGTGTGGGAGAGAGAGAGAGAGAGAGAGAGAGAGAGAGAGAGAGAGAGAGAGAGAGGCACAAAGAGAAGGAGAGACATAAAGCGAAAGAGAAACAAAGAGAAAGAAAGACAAAGAGAAAGAGAGGGACAAAGATAAAGAGAGAGACAAAGAGAAAGAAAGAGACAAAGAGAAAGAGAGATACAAAAAGAAAGAGAGATACAAAGAGAAAGAGAGACAAAGAGAAAGAGAAAGAGAGAGACAAAGAGAAAGACAAAGAGAAAGACAAAGAGAAAGAGAGAGACAAAGAGAAAGATAGAGACAAAGAGAAAGAGAGTGACAAGAGAGAGAGAGAGAGAGAGAGAGAGAGAGAGAGGAGAGAGAGAGAGAGAGAGAGAGAGAGAGAGAGAGAGAGAGGAGAGAGAGAAGAGAGAGAGAGAGAGAGAGAGAGAGAGAGAGAGAGAGAGAGAGAGAGAGGAGAGAGAGAGAGAGAGAGAGGAGAGAGAGAGAGAGAGAGAGAGAGAGAGAGAGAGAGAAAGAGAGAGACAAAGGGAGAGAAGAGAGAGGGGGAGGGTGGAATCCAACCAGCAATACTCCAGTGACTATTCTTAAAAGTTAATTCTCCTTAACCTCTGTGTTTTAAAGAGGTATTTTGCCAAAGTTTTGGAAATGTCTCTTTCGTCATTCTAAATGATGGATATGTATGCAGTACAGGCAAGTGGTGCCGAAAACATCCTAATTTTACATACTAAACCTAATCCCTCGCTGGCATGTGTAGGTATACTCAACGAAAAAAAAAATCAAGATTAATTTCATGCTTAATTTTTATTTTAGATGGTCAATTTCATTTAAATTCTCGCTTTTAAGAGAGACAACAAGAAAAAAAAGATTCGGCAAATTTGTCCCCACCAAGAGAGTCAGGATGTTTCCCCCTGCAAATTCTTCTCTTAACCTAAATCCATCAGCTTGTAAAATTCTCGCATCAGTCATCATAATATTTAATAAGGGTATATTTGTAACCTAAATATTTCAGTGTGAAGAGATGATGAGGTAAAAACTGTCAAAATATTGATGAGCTACTGCTAAGTGCCTTCTAATCAAATTCAAAACCAGCTCGTTGCTCGATATAACCTATAACCCATGCTATTTACTACACATATCTGACAAAGTATGTACTTAACTGAAAACAGAAAGATTCTACTACTAGAGTTTATTCCTTGAGAAACTACAGAATTGAAAGATTATTTACAGTCTATCTTTTCTTTGGGGGAACCATCCCCCATATTCCCCCTGGATAGTTCAGGATGTTCATTAGAAGAGAAATTGAAAGTTCTACTCACCTGTTTAAGTCAGAGGTAATACTATAACATTGCCATAAAAGAACCAAGATATGATGTGGGCTACCAGCCCAATGGTACGAGGGGTGGGGTAATAGTATAGCCCTCATTGCTGCAATCATTTTTTTATGTAAATGGCACCTTTTCCATATAAAATGTATATCAACCTTTAAATTTCATGTATTTCAATACTTAGAATAACAAAGCTCCTGGCACTACTTGTCACCGCCAATCCGCTAAGAATTTTGTGGCAAGACCCATGAAGCCCTGTCTCGCCTTTTCCCCTGTGACCGGTAGGCATGTGAATACAATATTTATACTACATAGAAAAGAATGTAACAATGAGAGTGATACTGTTACCCACCTCCAGTGCCAATAATAAAAGTGTAGAACAAAATTATTCCCATGAGGAATTATATATCAATTTCTACCTCCCCCTCCTTCACCAAAACTCATGCCATATTTAGATGAGGGATCAATGAGAGTTAGAACATTTGGACATTAAAATGCACTCATTGAGTTTCTCTGCGATGACTGAGTGTCTCTCGCCACGACTTCATATAGCTGACGTGTTCGCTTTTTCTAAGAATTGGCTCAAATGAAGCAAATCAGTTTAGATGTTAAAAAAAAAAAAGGTTTTTTCAACTGAAACTAAGGAGCAACATTAAAACTCAAAACTAGCAATACGAAGTAATTCCGTATACGAAGGGTTGCCAACCTCCTCAGCTCTTCACGCTGAAGTTTTTAGCACTTTTAAAAAAAGTTTTATTCTAATTAAACAGCCCTTATGTTTCATGGGTCGTTCTAAAAAAATTGGTACACACGGACAAACTTTAGAGTAAAGAGCAAGGTACTGATGAGAGGTGGTAACTCCTTTATATATGGAATAATTTCTGTTCATTTTGATCTTTAATGTTGCTCCATATTTTCAGTTCAAAAATTTTTTAATTTACTTTATTATCTTTTTCAAATAATGCCGGTAAATCTGGCTCATTATCCATAAAAAATACCCTCTACTCACGGAAAACTCATCCTTGGAAAGGTACTCCTGTATAAAATACACCCCCTCCCGTAAAATCCTCCCAGGACAATTCCATCCTTGCAGGAAACCCCCCTCCAGTCTTCTAGGATCATTAGTTCGACAAGATCACCTGTGGAAAAACTGAATTTTTTTAAAATAAAAACGTAACCGTCATCTTCTTTCGGGAAAAAATACAAAATTCCGCATTTTTGTATATAGGAGCTTGAAACTTCTACAGAAGGGTTCTCTGATAGGCTGAATCTGATGGTGCAATTTTAATTAAGATTCTTTGGTATGTAGTTCCCCTTTAGGGGGCGTTTCCCTATTTTTTGAAAATCACGCAAATTTTCTCAGGCTTGTAGGTTTAGAAACACTAAACTGTAACACTAATTTTGATGATATTATATATTTGGGATCAGCATAATAAGCCAGTTCTTTTGACCTGTATATTGACATCGAAATTCCGTTTTCTAGAGTTTCGGTAAATTTTGAACCGAGTAACTTCTTACTTACAGTTCGTTACCCCGAACTGCTTGATTGAAACGAAGCTTAAAAAGAAATGTAATAAATATTTTGTGTAATAAAAAAGGAGCTATGTTTCAGTACTCGAAAATTTCACAGCTTTTTCTTTCTACAAGAAAGTTTTGTAAAATTAGTAAAGAAAACAGTGAAAAATATAATGCATTTGCGTCAAACTACTGACAATAGTTAAAAATGGGTTGCCGCATATCAAGGGGCGGGATCTGTACTTTTCGAAAAAATCATATACTCTCTGAAATACAATATCTTCCGTAGGAAAAACAACTGAAAGCATAATATATGCATCTTCCTATCAAACTTTATCATTTTCCTAGCACTGCCTATGTAAAGTCATGTGACTTCAATATATGGCTTCGCTCCTTGGTAACAAAAAGAAATTGAGGTCCAATTGTTAAAGTTAGTCGTTTTCAAGTCAGAGAAACCAGCATATCTTTTTGGAAAGACGCTCTTTTTTTGGCAAACCCCTAAAGAACAAACCCCGGTTGCAACTGTCGTCAGCATACAGTTTTATTGTAACATCATTAATGGTTGCAAGGTACGACTATGACGCCATTCATCATCTTGCTGCAACCTAGTAAAGGACGAGCCACGGTCCATAGAAAAAAAAAAAAAAAACGCATTTAAATCAAACTAGCAAGTAATAAAAATTATATTTCTAGCTGGTTCAGGAATGCTAACCATCATCCAAATTACTCTTAATAGTAAAATTTGAAAACAAATGAAATTTGAAAAATAAAAAAAAACAAGTAAAATTTAAAATTTGAAAACAAATTTAATGAAAATTCTAAAATAGTCTGATAGCCCCCCCCCATGGAGTTTGATTGAAACAAAAAATTCATCACTGGAACCATCATGGACAAAACCCTGTGCGGCAAATTTACATCCCCCTGGGTTGAAAAAACAAGGACAATCACTTTTTTTGCACGGGTAGCACTGATGTGTTCTTTTTTTTCTTTCACTTTTAGTACAAAACGGAACTGAACTATCAGTTCATCAGTATAATTGTTTTTGGTGTTTGTGAACTATTAACTAAATTTTCATGACAAAATAACTAACAGTTGATATGGTCCTGGTTGTTATAATACAGATTGATATGGAGTCTAATCGTGGCTGCAGCAGTAGCTATAACCGAGTAAAAGACGAACACGTCCCATTGTAACAAAACAAAATATAGCCTGAACCCCCTAAAAACAGCGCTAGATCGAAACATAAAGTAAACCTTTGGAACCGCCTTAGAAAACTTAGTCCCTTGACTTAAACAATAAGGAAAATCCATTGGCTTGAAACACAAGAAAAGTGGCTAAAACCACGTAATTCTGCATCAGAAGGCACTGCAATAGCAGGACACTGGAACATTATAGAGAATTGTTTAAGGGTTCGTTTGAAAGAAAATTGCTACATCTGTAATAATAATAAAAATCTTTGGTAATAATAATAAAAATTTTTTTTACAGAAAGTCGAATTTTTACGAAAAATTACATTTTTTCCTATATGATGATAAATGACTATATATCTATAGGTTGTAATTATAAATGATATAAAAAGTAAACCCTGACTATAATGATGTCATCCGCGCAGTATATAACGAATTTATGCAATAGGTGTCTAATAAAAAAAGAAAAAGAAAAAAAAAAGAAAAGGAAACCGTAAATAGAAAACTAAGGAAAAATCTAGACTCTATGTCAGACGTATATACCTGTTACTATTAGACAATAGTTACTTTGTTATTGAGTGATTCAACTGAAATAATACTACGCAAAAATCACCTCAGTTACAAATCTCTAAAAAAAAATATATAAAATTCAAAAATGTTTATACTATTTTAGCAATAATTCTACCATTTGAATTGAAACTAGAAAAAATATCAGGAAACTTTAAATAGATTTCATTGTATTTTATTTCTTGGTTCAAAATCTTTAAATCTACTACATAAAATGCAAAAATATTATTAGTGTCTAAGCAACAATTCTACTTTTAGAATTTAAACTAGAAAAATACCTGAAAGTGTAAAAAAATTTTATTTCATTTCAGTTCTTAAGTATTTTGTTCCGCCATTTTGTCAGTTATATGACTCCTGACGTTACAAACCTGGTAACAAGATTTATGAAATTTTTATTGTTAACTGTATTCATACTTCTATTATACACAGATGCAACTGAAGGCCGTCGTCGGTTTCCTATCAAAGAGTCATACCAATGTGGCATATTTGAAAACCCTGAAGAAGGGGAGAGCCTTTTCCTAGCCCTTGAGGTAGAAGAGGACTATGAAGATTCAAGAGAGTTTCATGTTTCTTTTACTATCAATGCTCCGTATATCGAATACGCAGATCGGTTTTATATCGATTTTAAACGTCGATATTTCATTTACTATGGCAAAGATGATCAAATAATTGTTGAAATTGGAAAGGGGAAAAGGAGACCACCATTTATACTCTGCTCAATTGACTTCCCTTGGAAAAATATGGTTCAAGACAGGAGAGCTACCTATAAGCTAAGGATAAGAGACCATCCAACAGAGGGTTTAAGAATTGGCGTTATAATCAGAGCACAGGATAGTATTTGGGAAAAATTGGGTCTAAACTTTGCGGGTAATGAAGAGATTCTTGGATGTTACGACAGGTCAGGAAGAGATGTTGCGGATCAGCCTGAACTTAAAATCAAATTCACTGATAGCATTAAAGGCGTGTTTGAACTACCTTGCCCATCCTCCGCGTCAAGTCTTAAAGTGGGGGGTACAGTACTTGTACTATGCACACTAACACTTATATTATCCATTGTGTGTGTTTAAACTAAATCCTACATTGCCACAGCTTGGCTTGAACTTCAATCCTTAAATTTTTAAGGAGAGCAACATCACCGTTTTGCTGTGGCGACGGATTCACGGCATGATTTTTTTTTTTTTTTTTTTTTTTTTTTTTTTTTTTTACTGAAAATTTTATCGTTTAGGCGAAATACAGTTTTTTGGCAATGGCAGTTCCAATCATGTATTTTTTTGTTTCGACGCAACGCCATTTTCAAGACAAAAATTTCATAAAACTTGTTAATAAAACCCAGCAATAAGAAAGTCCGCTTTAAAAACTGGCCAGTATGGAAAAATTTACTATTTGTAGCTAAATTAGGAATGGTAACTATTATCATTAAATGTTATTTCGAAAACAAATTCATGGAAGGTTTCGAAAAATAGCATGAAACCCTTGCAAAACAGTGTCGGATCGAAACAAAAAGTACACCACTGGACGTCAGGGTCGAAAAATTCATATAGCGAACTTATAGTCCCTGGGCTTGAACAACAAACAATATCCCTTTTTAACATGGGTAGCATTGACGTGCTCTCTTTTTTTTTCACTGCTAGCGACATATTCGTGTTTATGTAAATAATAAAACATGTGTTAAAAATAACAAACAATTTTAACAAAAACTACATCTCCGTATACAATATGGCGTTATATTGGGTATGATATTTGAGCGACTCTGTTGTCTGATCTCCCTTGGGTCGTTCTTTATTGTATCCAGGTAAGAAAGGACCGAAGACTTTTTCCAGCGTCTGATATATGATGTAATTAAAAAGGATAAGAGAGGATAGTGGACAGAATCGTAAAAAAGAGGGAGGGAATAGAAGGTAATTGTTTATTCAAAGTGAATTGGATGAATTCAAAATTCACTTATCCCAATATATAAAACTCAATATAGTCCTGTGGTAGCGCAGTGGATTTGACCTTAGCTTGGTAATACGGGACCCAGAGATCGAATCACGCTGCAGGAATGCACTGTAGGGCCGACGCAGGGACCTTAGTAGTCAAGAAGCGTCGTTAATTCTTAAATAAAATAAATAAATAAAACTCAATATAAGGATGCCCTAACTATGTATTTATTGTACTCATAGGCTATAACCATTAACAAAAAATCGAAAAAATTTGTAAAAACAATAAAACAAACATGAAATGTAAAACTTTATTTGAAGTACAAGTGATATACCACGTCGCTCACTTACCTAGAGGATTCGTCGCCGGAGTTGTCACTGCTTTCCGGAGAACTAAGGCACTTAACACGGACATCTAGTGGAGGAGTACCGAGGTTAAAAACAACCTTGGGAAGTGCCACCGCTAACCCAGTTTCTTCTACAAGGGCCGCAATTGAATTTCTTTGATAGGCATCGTTGGGTGATTTTTTTCGTCGAAACATTGTGCTGATTCGATTTTCACCATGCCCAAACCCCGGAGCTGGGGATTTACTTCTTCCAGGACTAGGGGATTTACTTAAAAAGTTGGACGATGCTAAAAAATCCGGTCGGAAACTATTCGGGGGACTCAAATCGTCCCCTAGAAAAGGACTTCTCTTCTTCGTAAACATGACTTATCTTAAAAATAATCCGAAAAACACCAGAATAAAGTTGTAAGGAGATTCAAATTCAATACACATTCCTGGTTAAGCAATCGATAACTGTTTTTCAGATCTTGGCTCGGAAACAGACACACGATTCTAGGCGTGATAAATAGGCAGTGCCAATCCCATCAATTAATTAACAAATTTTAGCTTCGTTCCAATATTGAGCATTCTTTTTCTTTTTATCGTTGCTCCTCCAGCTTAGATAAATTGATTTAAACAGTTATTCCTGTGATTTCTGCCAAGCTCAAAACGAAATCAACTGAATTTCCACCTGCTATTCAATCTCAAAAAGCTGTACACACTATTTTTTCAAACTATTTCTCAAATGTCACACTATTTTTTCAAATATTTTTTCAAAATATTTTCATATTTTGAAGATACGAAATCAAAGCACAACAAGTATTCAAGAGTCCACAACTCTAAAGTAGAAAAAAAATTTCACCAGAAGTATCCGTTTATTGAAATTTCATTAGTTAAAAATAAAACCATTAAATAATCCTTTTCTAGTTTTAGATAGTGCTTCAAAGAAGCAAGAAGATGTTAGAAACACGCCAACGACTTGTTGACCTTGCAGCCAAGGCGATACACCAAACAGTAAGTAGACTTTAAGTAGCACAAAACTGGGCTATCCAACAAAATATTCAACAATAACAGAAATTTGAGGTGACACTTAAATCAATGCTCACTGATAAATCCTATTTTTATCTCACATCAGAGATATGCCAACACAGAATAGTTGAAGGACCTAGGCTTTAATCAGCACATTAGAGAACAAAAAGTGATCAATCTAAAAACAAGGCTACGTAGGCTTTTACTAGAAGTGTATCTCTTTGGAAACTGTTGGAAATAGGTGGCCGCTCATTTTCGAGCGGATGTTTGGCAAGGAGCAATGGTTTTTGGGGAAACCGCAAAAACATCCACACTAGATAAATTGGATGGACTTCACAGAAAAAAGTCAGTGTCAGTGGTGGGAGAATTCAGGAAAAATAATCAAATTTCTCCAAGAAGTGCCGAAAGCACGAATCACGTAACAATCACGTGTTAATCTGTGATTGAGAGACAACGCTCATTCCTAAACTAGGTACGTAATCAGGCTGAGTAAGATAAGAGGAAGTAACCAAGGAATGCATGGTCATATAAGGGCAAGAAAAATATTAAGGACCTAACGGCAAATAGGAGCAAGCAGACCTAAGAGACAAACATTGCTCAACATTATCTTTTCATTAGAAATTCAACACATTGCTGATATTCATTCTGAAAAAACGAGTTCATAAAAAAATTATAAATTTCTCCTAATGCAAATTTTCTATTTGCTTTCATCTATATGAGCCGTCTTACAAACTATTTTTAAATTATAATCTTTGTGAATTGGAAAAGGGAATTTAAAGGTTAATTAAAAAATATATTGATACTACAAAAAAAGCAGATAGAGCTAGGGCGACTGTAAAAAAAAAAAAAAAAAAAAAAAAAAAAAAAAAAAAAAAAAAAAAAAAAAAAAAAAAAAAAAAAAAACACAACAATCAACTGTTCGAAAATCGCGGTTCTAAACCGCGAAATGATATAATGAACAAAAATTCAACACATGATTATTAGAGATTAAAAATATATCTACCAAAGTTAAATTGATGCAAATGAACTTTAATTTACTTCATACCAAGCAAGTTAGTACCATTATAGTTGTTTCTCATAGGTTTTTTCCGAAATAAGATGAAAACAAAATAATTCCTATGAAGATATCCTCTCCATAAGATTAGATAATCAGTTCAAAAATCTGCCAATAAACATGTGCGTCGGAATTAGTTTCTTGGTAGGGAGGGGGACAACTTAAAAATCACCAAAAATTGGTTATTCATATGTAGTATAATAATGAGACTCGTAAAAATATCAATTACAGAGGAGAGGGGAATTCCGCCTTTTTATTTGATTTTTTTAAACTTTAAGTTTTAGAAGTAATTGACAAGCCGAAATTTTCGAGAAAAGGAAATTCCAATAACATTTAGATCCTACCTTTTCTAGTAACCCCTAGCTTCGACACAGTTATTTAACCTTCCCTACTTAGAATTGAATAGAACTAAATTAGAAAAAAAACACTTTTTCAACTAACAAATACAAAGTTGAAACAATAGGGAAAATCTTTTCAAGACAGTGGAAATCAATTCTGTGAGTATTTCGGCCCTATGTCCAAGGGCCGTCTTCAGCACAATAAGAGAAAGAGAGAGACAAAAAATATGTATATATATAAACTTACATTAAAAATTCTTTAACTTTATTAGTTTTAATTTTCGCATTTTAATGTAAGTTTATTTATATATAAAATTTTTTTCTCTCTCTCTTTCTCGTATTGTGCTGAAGACGGCCCTTGGACATAGGGCCGAAATATTCACAGAATTGATTTCCACTGTCTTGAAAAGATTTTCCCTATTGTTTCAACTTTGTATTTGTTTGTTATGGAAAGGCAGTATGGTCTTCGTCGCTATTTTTTCAACTGAAAGTAAGAATCAAAATTCGAACTTAAAACGAATAGAAATTATCACGTATATGAGGGGGGTTGCCCCCTCCTCATTGCATTGCTCTTCCCGCAAATTTTTTAGTAATTTTTTGAAAAGATTCAAAGCAAAGTTTGACTTTTTGTCCTAATTGTTTAAGAATGACACCTGATACGCCCCTGCGTATCAGGTGTCATTCTTAAACAATTAGGACAAAAAGTCAAACTTTGCTGTAAAGAGCAAGGTAGTGAGGAGGGGACAACCCTCCTCATATACATGATAATTTCAGTTCGTTTTAGCTTTTGAATGTTCTTCCTTACTTTCAGTTAAAAAAACTTGTTTTTTCTATTTAATTTCTGATCGTTTTTTAAATGATGCGAGGAAACATGTCTCCCCCATCCGCTGAAAAATGCCCCCTCCCCACAGAAAGACCCTCTAGACAATTCAATACCGATGAGAGTTTACCCCGGACAATTACCCTTAACATATCCATACATAAAATTGAGTCAGCAAAGAGAAAGTAAGACAAATAATAAGAATTTCGCTTAGGGACTTAAGAAAATTCTCTCGTATAAAATTTCGCACTCAGAAACTTCCCTCTCCGTGGAAAATTCTCCCCCCCTCCCAAACCAAAAAATGTATGCATACTTTTCAATAAGAATATGTGACAATGGGTAAATTTCCTAACTTCAAGACCTTTCTCCAGGGGCTTTGGGGGGTCATGTTATCTCCAAAGGTATAGTTATTGGACCTTTCAATTATGCTGAACAAAATGACGAGTTCATAATTTTGGTCAGACGCCTTCGAGAAAAGGGGCCGTGGGAGTGGGACTATCTGTCCTCCAATAACTATAGCTATAAAGAGTAGCTCTAAAAGGGCACTAGAACTTTAATGTCCTTAGAAAGAACTCATTCGAACGGAAATTAAAAATTGTAGTGTCATTTTAATATATATATATTCGACTTTTAAGAAAAAGAAGTGCAGGCAAAGAATGGCGGGAAACTGACAAAAATAAAATGTATTCCCAGGAACAAACGAAAGTAGGTGAGTTTCGCAATGCTTGTTATCAAATCTTCTAGTAGAATTCCTTAAATAACGGTACTTGTCTGTTAAACGAAACACACTCAAGAATTACGCTGTATAAGATCTGACATAAAGCGGCTTGCCTCTCTGGGATCGGTTATGGTTTGCTTACTTTGAGTGAGAGAAACTACGATGTATGTATAATTAATTAAATATTTAATATATATAGAGGTGGTTAGGGGTTAGGTTATGTTAAGTATTTAATGTAATGCGTTCCGCGCGGCCACCTTTTCATAATTCTTTGTCGTAGTTTCCATAATCTGATTTCTACAAATTTATACTATCAAGTTTTGGTATATTTCATTACAACATATTTTTTTTTTTTTAATAATCACAATATTGTTATACTTATTTCAATATGTTACCAATAAAAATGTAAAAAAAATTTGTAGCTCAAAATCATTAAAAATGCTCTTTTTATCGTTCTGTTAATAATATTAAGATTAAGAGACTTTAGAAACTATTTAGTCTCTGCTAACCAATGCCCAAACGTTGGGCTGTGTAAAATAAGGGACAGACATAGATTTAAGGGGTCAAAGTGTCTCAAATTTTAGTGATCAAAAGAAAAAAGAGCAATTTTATGATAGTCAATAAAACAGTAGAGAGCGATGAGTCTTTACTTGGTAAAGAGCATTATACCTCCCACGTCCTTTTCCCCCCGATTTCATCATATAAAACAGATTAACGTAGAAACTTGGGAGAGGGATTATTACATCAAGAATTAATTTTTTAGTGCCCCTTCAAGGAATCAAATCGCGAACTGTAGTAAGGAGCGACCCGGCTCAATAGTAACCGAAACTCTAAAAAACGGAATTTTCATAACAATAGTTACATCAAAAGAATCGCATTTTAATGCTGAATTTTAATGTTCGTGAAAAACTAAAGTTCTAGTTGTCTTTTTAAATAACCAAAAAATTGGAGGGTAACTAGGCCTACTCCCCCGCTCCTTTTTTCTCAAAACCGTCCGATCAAAACTATGAGAAAGCCATTTAGCCATAAAAATAAATAAATAAGGCTGTTCCCACTTCAACGCCCCGCTCTTTACGCTAAAGTTTTTCACTGTTTTAAAGAGTAGAGTTGAGAGAAAGAGTCAAACTTTAGCACAAAAAGCGGGGCATTGAGGAGGGAACAGCCTCTTTCATATACGGAGTAATTTCTGTTCGTTTTAATTTTTATTATCGCTTCTTACTTTCAGTTTAAAAAAACTTGTTTTTTTTATTTAATTGAGGAAAAAATCGACGGTTGTACCCAAGTCAAATGGTCCCACCACCTGAATTCGGATCAAAGTTTCTATACATCCATTTTAATCAAAACACTTGAAGATGTGCATAAAATGTGCACCAGCGGGGACCTGATCCGTGACGTCCGAGGGAGATAAGCCCCCAATTATACAAATATTCCGTTCAAACAAAGGCTTAGTAAATACATGTTAATAGACACGAGGACTCACTATAATCAGCTGAGATTATTTATTACTTGGCAAACATTGAAAGTAGGAAGTCCCAAATCAAAACGTGGCAAGTGGATATTTCATAAATGACGTTTGGTTTACAACACAGTTAGTAATTGTGTATTTCCCAAATCAATAATTAGAATTACGGGGCTAAAACTGCAATATGGACGTCTGAACCACAACAAAGCATGAAACTTCCAATTCCCACAAAAATTTGCATGAAAATATATTTTGGTCGGTGTAATTTTTCGCTTGTACAACTGGGGGGGGAGGGGGAGGGTTGTATCATTCCGTATTGCGTGTCCAAATCGTAATTTATCGTTAGAGAAAAACGGTGAATTTGAATGGTTTGATCATTACTTATGTTTTCCACCAAATATATTCTCAGAAGTTATTTACAGTTATGACCCTGTACCCAGAACAATCATAACTGTACTGAGATAGGGGCAGATTTAGAGCAAAACTTGGGGAGAATGTGACAAGGACGCCAATGAGCAAAACCTAGGGGGGGCCAATGTGACAAAGGTGTTAATAATTGACAAAATTGACAAATTTATTTTTAAAAAGAGTAAAAAAAGGATAATGGGGCGACAGAAAAACTCTTGGGAGGGACCCGGGCCCCTCCCCCCGATCCCTGGGTCTGCCAGTGTACTGGGTACAGGAACCATTCCAGTATTCAAATGGTCAGCCTTAGTTCCACTTGGGTTAGTTCCTGACTGGAATTTCTTTCCCTGATGGTCATATCATGGTTGCACTTTGGCATTCCTGGAGGAGACTGACAACACTCCAATTATCAAGACGACAAAAATGAATGAATACAGATTCTACGCCGATTTTCGGCTATTCATATTATATAAGCATGAACTCAATAGAGCGATGATCTTCTAAGTGTGCTCCATGTAATAATACGAGGAGACTTTCCACGAGCTGAATCCAAGCCAACGTTCCACGAGCTAACTTTTCAACTCAATTTTAATGAACAGCTTATTCAAATCAATAAAGTACTTTTAAAACAAACATAGTGTGCACATCTATAATAATTGATTAATGCTTCTTAAAATAACAATAAAGGAGTTTGAGGCGAAAGAAACTTGGCAAAAGCACAAGCAAAAGTCACAAGCGTTAGTTGTTAATTCTCAAAACCCTTTTTTTTCTGCAACTATGCACAAGTGGCCTATCGTGCAGGACCGAGTAAAAAAAAAATTAATTGCTCGAAAATAAAAGAGCAATTGAGCTTTAAAATGTATTCCCGATTCCGAATAGAATAGCTCGATCTTTTACCATCACTCTCCTCATTTGTCCATACTATCACGATGGAAGAAAATAAATCAATATGGGGACCATGTTAAAAGAAGGAATCCACAGTCCATGAGGATTTGTCCAACCAATATGAAAAACGACATAAATAGGACATCCTAGTCTTTGCCAATAGTATATTAGATCTGGAAAAAGTTGACAACAGGATTTGGCGTCCCTTTCCATTCATTTCCGTTGCGTAGAGGAGAATATTGCAGGAGACTTTACCAATAGATAAAACAAATAAAAATGGACAATCTCCCAATTTCATCTTGAATCATTGCAAGTCACACCTTAACAGTGTGACTCATCCACTCGGAAGTAGAACGTGGTTCAAAGGTAAAAGTGTCAGTCTATGCTTTTTGTCATTCAAAGGAATCGTGACTCAAAGCTTACTGGTGTTTTCGGTGATTTACAGTTTAGATAGGGTTTACCTAAAATAAAGTAGTTCATATGCTCTCAACCGTGATACCAACAAGAAACTGAAGCAATTCCATTGATCTAAAGACACGCCATGTACAGTACAAACTCGGAGACCCCTTCCCCCATAATTCTATGACTTTAAAATTTTCTAATTTGTTCATAATTTAATGATATTTTCATTTAATGCACACGTTTTTGCTGTTTTCGTGAAAAAACATATGTCTCAGGGTCTATACGGTGGATTTGGACGCTGGCAATTAGGCATACTATTTCAATTAATAGATAACAATGACTGTTCAAAATTCTAGTATCTCTTTTTCGCTGATATTATACCTATACTGGGCATATGCTATTTGTGGTAAATTCTCAATAATAAAACGGGTCTTCTGATATAACTCAGAACTTTTTCTTTTCTAGTAGTAAAGTTAGAAAGCCTAGAAGGGGTAAAATATGCTACACAAAAGCAGCTCCCGAAAAGTCTGGAAGGCGTGACATATGCTATGACCCAAAACGTCTCATAAAATGAATCTACTCTTTAAATACACTTCGGGTCTGGCTGGTACCAAAGCCCCCAAAATTTGCCTTTGCCTCTATTAGTTAGTTCAAACTACAACAAGATACAGGCGCAGAGAAAAGTCCAGAGGCCCAAATTTTTACACAACTACATCAGATAGTGCGCAACGTCTTTTTCGGGTACTGACATAAAAGGGGTTTGCACCAAATGACATGGCAACTTGACGGCATTAGAATGAAGCCCAACAAGTAGTTCAGCTCCATTTGAGACTAACGGTTTAAAACCCACATTTAAAACATTAGTTAAATAATTGATTTGAAACTCATGCTGATAAAAATGAAATTAATGTCAAAGGTCCACGAAATCAAGTCCCATAAATACTTTCCCATTATGGTCCCAACCTGTGTATTTTTTATTTTTTATTTTTTGTCTATGCGACACCCAAAACGATTTGTGTCAATAAATGTTAGCAACAAGTAGTGATAGTGTCGCTGAAAAATGCCTGAAGTCAAATCTGGTTTTATACAACAAGTTTGTCCAATGCCAAAATTGGAAAAAAAGTTCATTTTTAGGCTAGTGCTTTTCAATGTGGGAATGAATTTCTGCATGATGGCGTATTTGCTTTAAGCGTAGTCCATGATTTTCAATTAATTTCTCAAAAAAAAGGAAGCCCATCAAATCACATCCTTGTTGACCTTGAAGATAATGCCTGGCTTTGTACTAGGTCAATCCACTATGTGTACACCATGCGTGTCATCAATGTAATGACGGAAGATCAGAAAGAAAACTTGATAAATGCAAGAAGAAAACACCAGAGGTACAAATTCTTAAAATATGTTGCACGCAACCCCTTAAACGGGTCTTCCCATCTGCCCAATCCCAAGTAGCTAGATCATGGTTGCGGCGGTAGCAGCAACCTAGCAAAAAACGAACCAAGGCCCATAGTAACCAAAAATTGAAAAACTCGTTAAAAATAAGTGGCAAGTAAGAGGAAATTGTCATTTCTAGCTTATTTAGGAATGGTAACCATTATATGAATTAGTCTCAACAGCAAAATTTATTTTGAAAAATATTTAAAGGAATCTTCTTAGAGAGATCTGTCTTGCATTATTGATTAAAAGAATAACTCGTGCTACCTTATTTAACAAGTCAGTAGCAGCCTGGTGCTTTTGTACAGAAAAAAATCCTTTCAGTATTATACACAAGCCACACCATAACACACCTATGGAAAAAAAAGCCACGACTTATGAATGATACATAGTTTCCCTTGGTTGTAACGTCAAATTTTTATTACAGAAGCAGAGAATAAGAAAATGGTAATAAATTGGTTTGAAAATCCATTATCAAGAGTAATTTATTCCCAGCTATTTTTTACCTTCTGTCAGATAAATGACACAGATATATATATATATATATATATATATATATATATATATATATATATATATATATATATATATATATATATATATATATATATATATATATATATATATATAAATTCCAAGCTTCCATCATATCCGAATTCAAAAAAATATAATTTTTTTATTCTTCAATCTAATTGGTCAATC
Organism: Artemia franciscana; assembly: GCF_032884065.1. NCBI lineage: Eukaryota > Metazoa > Arthropoda > Branchiopoda > Anostraca > Artemiidae > Artemia > Artemia franciscana. Next base: position 51,646,587 of record NC_088869.1, read on the forward strand.
ATAAAGATTCACGTTTTTAAGCTGAAAATAACTCGCATCAACAAGTTTTGGACGGGGCAGATTACAGACATTTAGTACTAGATTACAGTGGTTTTTTTTTTTTTTTTTTTTTTTTTTTTTTTTTTTTTTTTTTTTTTTTGTATGCAGCCTACTTTTTAATTCCTCCACATGTGTGAAGATAATGTATTCCCGGCATTATTTCTGAAAAATCTCTTTTAAAATGTAGTGTCAAAAAAGCACAAATAAGATCGGAAATCAATTTGACCAATCGACCCAGATTGCCCAACAGTTGGGGGTGTCCATCTCTATTGTGTAAAACACATTTCCTAATGATACACTTGGATTGCGTCTGCGTTTCAATCTAGAAATCAAGAGGCATTACGGATATAGGCGAATAAGGTATTAAGGCAAACAAACTTCCAGTTGCACAGGAGATCCTTTTGATCTCCCGGGATAAAAGAGATCGTGAGGGGGGGGGGTCAATTCCTAAGTATAAAATATTCCTTGGCACAGACTTAAGCAGGTTTTTTGGATTGAGATGGGGTTTATAAGGCAAGGATGGTTACCTCCTAACGTCCAAACTGATTTACTTGCGTTTCGACCTAAAGACTTCATCCGTAGCCCAACCTTTATCTTTAAGGAACTACAAGAGACTTTTTTTTCCAACCAAAAGTGAGATGAATTCCAATAATAGCACATGTCTAACTGTTCGCCCCTGTGTTTTTACGCAGTGACGTTGATATTTAAGCTCTGGTTGCCTAACCTTATATGTTAGCTGGACCACAGCACAAATACTTGTCCTGTTACAACACTTACAGTTAATCTGCCTGTACCCAGTAGCGGGGGGAGGGAGGATTACCCTCTGAAATTAGTAAGTAGATTTTTCTGCTCGTTTAAGTTTTGAATATCCCTGCTGGGTCATATTCGTAATCTTCCCTGTTTTTAAGTTGGACACAACCACATGTTAACGTTAAATTGTTTGATTTTTATGTTAAATAATAACATTTTGTGGAACAACCAAAAAACTTGTGGGACGATAATAATCACAGAAGATCAAAGTATGGCAATTATTTCAAAAGTTACTAGATACTACAATTCCACAAAAAAGGCTACAAAAGGAACAGACAACGGAAGTGCATTATGATAATAGTCAAACCGCACCTTCTTTTTATAACTTGTCTCAAATTGTACAAAACTCATTTCAAATATTTTACAGCATGCGCTTCCGCCTGAAAACACGAAAAATGGCTAATGAAAGCATTTTCATGATTGGTTATCAAAATAGCGTATTTCCATTACAACAAAGTATGCAGCATGGGCACCATCATCGTACCAACTAAGTGTATGTAAAGGACCAGGGGCTATTTTTTCTGAAGGTAAAATTCCTGAAGTATATTTTTTTCTGAAGGAAAATTTTTCGAGTTTGGCTTTGTAGGGCTTTCAATCTCTTTACTCAATTGGTCATCTGAAGACGAGATATTCATTACAGGCAAAGATCCCAAAAAAATCGCAAGGTGTGAGACATCTACAAACAGTATCAATCACAGCTGTCGCAAAGCTGCGTTCACGAGCGTTTCTATTTGGACTTGCATGCCTAGGCACGTATGTATCTAGACGTGAATATATGGGCAGTTCCCGTTCACACATAAAATTTGGTACTTTGACTGAAAAAGCTGCAGATTTCAAAAGAGTTCAAATTCTTCTAACCAGAAATTCTGTTGTCACTATATTATGGTACTTGCGTGTTATCCCAACCACACTCAAGAAGTGAAGTATAGAAGTATGTGAAGTGAAGTATCCACCAAGGAGTCTGATGAAAATATAATGATTTAGTAACAAAAACCTTATCAATCCTATTTATTAAATATTTAAAAAACCTGCATAGTAATTTATCTTGCTCAGGCTAAGCTAATTATCTACGAATGGAGACAGAGAAATCAGTTTTACTCAGATCAAAAACTTGAGTGTGGTCGGGATAACACGTCAGTACCTTCATCAAGAGTGACGCCCACGTCTAGGTCTCGCTAAAGTTCACACATAAGCAAGTACATGCCTAGACACCCATGTTTAGACATGTACGTTTTCCTGAACCTGCATATGAACACTACTTAAGGCAGCGCCTCCCATTTATGTAAGGTATGATTTTGGCCTGAAATTCTTGTTTAGGCAGCTCCCTCTGAAGACAGACCTAACTACAAATTACGAGGATGGACCTGTATAGTTTCGAAGAGTCTGTTTAAACTCTTCTACAGAAATTTTCCAATCCCAGGGCGAAGGATTTAACAATTCATATTCTTTCTTTAAAGTTTCGATTAATTTTGCTTCAGGAATGCAATTTGTGACTAGGCTTGTTAGATTGGTTGACGACCTTCGAGTTCGAGGAGAAAAAATGTATGAGAGATATACCCATTTAAATATGAGTAAAAACAAAGCTCCTCGTGATACTCATGAGACCCTCCCCTACCATCATTTGCGTCGGTAGACACATTTAACACTTCTTTTATGCTGCAGAGATTCTTTTCTGTAATCAGAGGAAGCCTAACACACCGCATCACCATCAATTCAGTCCAAAAAAAGTCCAGTGGGTGAAGGAAGATCAGAGAGTATTTCTATCCCCCCCTCTAAACCTTAATTTACATTTATCTGAAGCCCCCTTCATCCCTGAAAGCAAGAAAATATTGAATAACATAAAGAAAAAGAAAATGGGAAATACACCAACTTAAATCTTGGAAACAACAACGCTCCTGGTAATACTTGCCCACAGTCGTGGCAAATTTCCTCGTGGCACCCGTGATCCTCCCCTCTCTCCTTTTGTGCTGGCAAACATATCCAAACATTTCTGTTACACAGAACAAATGCTATTTTATAATGAGAGCAGAGCTATCCCACGCAGCACCAATATTACTGGCTAAATTCAAAACTATTCCAAGGAATGAAGGGGGATTAGAGATTATTTTCTACCTCCCAGCATCCCCTTAAACACCTTTACACATTCATCTGAAGGCACAGGGCAAATTAGAAAATTAGGGTACAAAAATGTCATTTCTGAAGCTTCAGGCATACCCCTCATAGACAACACAAAAATCTAAGGTCCCCCTCCTTAAAAGCTAATACGTAAGTACATTGATGTTATCAAACCTCAAACAAACAAACTCGGTTAAATGAAGCTATAAAATAGATGTCTATACTAACCATTTATTCTGTACTACTACAAACTATGTGCATCTTGAGGATTGAATGTGTCACCACGCGGCATTAGTGCCTCTGAAACTGGGAAGCTCACATAGACCTATGATACATCGATAATTTTAAATCGATTGGCTATCTCAGGATTTTTCATCTATAGCTTTTAAGCTCCCTCTTTAGGGCATAATTGTGGTTTTGTGAGTTTTTTTGTATGTGCGATTTTTCGTCTCGGGAAAAAATTACAAAAGTTCTTTTTTTTTTACAGCAACTTGAAAACTCTGCAATAGGTTTTCTCTTGTACGCTGGATAGTTTGGTGGAATTTGCATCAAGATCGCTCAGCTTTTTTGAAGCGTGTTTCTTCTTTCTCGAAAATGGGGCCCATCCTTGTAACTTCTGATGTGTAGCTTAAATTTAGTGAATTTTACATACTCCGAATCGCCATTAAAAGACGAATCTTTTGACATTGTTATCAGAAACTCCTTCTTTTAGAGTTTCAGTTAGAATTAGCAGGAGTCGCTCCTTACTTTCAATTCTTCACCCAGAATTATTTGATAAAGGTTGTTTATAGACAATTAATTATAGAAGCGGCAAAGGCAATTGCGGCGCCAAAAAACAAAATTTTTAGCTATTTTGGCCGATGAGACAAGGAGATATAATGCATCCTAGAAAAAAAATAAACTTCTAGATTTTTAATCTAATCAAATAAAACATTGAAAAATAGGCTGAATTAATAAGTAGATCGTATTGAGTTTAGCGAGATGGACTTTGAATCTCAGTTTTTACAAAAGAAGTCATGCATAGAAGTGAGCATGTCTATTCCTTAATATGGGGTAAGCGACGAAAAGCTTTCTCTTAGAATAGAAGGCACAAATAATTGGATTTTGATACTAAATTACAATTTTACAGGGGAAGAGTCCTTGACAAGTAACAGTCTCCTCCTCGCTGTATGATATTAGCACCAAAAGTTCATCTAAGCTTAAATATTTTTGAATAGTTCTGCGAAAACGTTCATTTTAACAATCAATTGTTCACAATCAAAAAAAGAAAACATTAAATCTTATCCATCTCAATAAGAAGCCACAGAGCTATGTCAATTTCTCAATTGCATTCATTTCTATTTTCACTGAGAATATCTTTCTAAGGAATCAATATCCAGCAGCTTTTGTTTCCCTAAAACGAACACTCAAGGAAACTATCGTCCTCGACCAATACACCTGTCATTATAACAAACAAAATAGAGGAGAAAAAGAACTTAGAAAATAAAAGGAAATTCTACTATGATCCTGCCGAACAAAGGTTAATAGCTTGTAAAAGATTTCGACTTCATAGCCAAAAAGTGCACTTAAAACTCCGTGACGCTGTAAAGACACCACAAAAGTTATCTTTCCACTTCAGCTCCTTCCTCATTAGTGAACAGAAGTTTTGGAGCTGAAGTGAGGGACTAATGATCAAGCTATAATACTACACCCTACACCAATAAAGACAGGGGTGAATACAGAATTTATGCTTAGCAGGGAGGTGGCGCCAACAAAAATTGGGCAACCCCTTTTTATATTTTCGCCTCTCTAAAGACGAAATGGAAGGTAAGCTTGGCTAAGCTTGTATGACAGTCTATAATCTATAATGAGTCTATAACGGTCAAAGATACCGCACCACAACAGTTTAATGACTGTGAAGAACGAAATGAAAACTATTACAAGCCAAAATCATTCAAAATGCAATATATTTTTGGATTTACTGTTAATAACAAGAGCTAAGAGCTCATACGGCAATGAACCCCAACTCCCCCAAAGAGAGCGAATCCAGTACGGTTACGTCAATCACGTATCTACGACATTTGCTTATTCTATCCACCAAGCTTCATCCCGATTCCTCCACTCTAAGCGTTTTCCAAGATTTCCGATTTCCCCCTCCAACTCCCCCCAATGTCAACAGATCTGGTTGGGATATGAAATAAGTGCTCTGAGACATGGATTCCTTCTAAATATCAAATTTCGTTAAGATCTGGTCACCCGTTCTTAAGTTAAAAATACCTAATTTTTTCTAATTTTTCCAAATTAACACTCCCCAGCTCCTCCAAAAGAGAACGTATCCATTCCAATTATGTCCATCACGTATCTAGAACTAGTGCTTATTCTTCCCATCAAGTTTCATCCGATCTCTCCACTCTAAGCGTTTTCCAAGATTTATGTTTCCCTCCTCCAACCCCCTATGTCCTTGGATCCAATTCGAATCAAAAATGGAGCATCTGAGACATAAGATCCTTCTATATATCAAGTTTAATTAAGATCCGTTCACCTATTCGTAAAATAAAAATACCCCAATTTTCACGTTTTCCAAGAATTCCGGTTTCCCCCTCCAACTCCCCCCAATGTCACAGGATATGGTCGGAATTTAAAATAAGAGCTTTAAAGCACAAGATCATTTAAATGTCAAATTTCATTAAGATCTGATCACCCGTTCGTAAGCTACAAATACCTCATTTTTCCGAATTACCCCCATCCCCCCAACTCCACCAAAGAGAGCGGATCCGGTTATATCAGTCACGTATCTTAGACTTGTTTTTATTGTTCTCATCTAATTTCATCCTGATCTCTCCGCTTTAAGTATTTTCTAAGATTTCCAGTCACCCCCCGCCATTTGCCCCTCCCCCAATGACGCTTGATCCAGTTGAGATTTAAAATAGGAGATCTAAGTTACGAGGTCCTTCTAAATATGAAGTTTCATGAAGATTCGATCACTCTTTCGTAAGTAAAAACTACATAATTTTTCTAATTTTTCAGAATTACCCCCCCCCCCCGATTTCCCAAAATAGAGCGGATCTGTTCTAATTATGTCAGTCACGTATGTAAGACTTCTGCTTATTTTTCCCACCAAGTTTCATCCCGATCCCTCCACTTTAAGTGTTTTCCATGATTTGAGGTACCCACCCTCACCCAAACTCCCCCCAATGTCACCAGATCCGGTCGGGATATAAAATAAGAGCTTTGAGACACGATATCCTTCTAAACATCAAATTTCATTGAGATCCGATCACCCGTTCGTAAGTTAAAAATACCTCATTTTCTCTAATTTTTCGAATTAACCCCCCCCCCCCCGACCCAACTACCCCAAACAGAGCGGATCCGTTCCCGGTTATGTCAATGATGTATCTAGGACTTGTATGTATCTTGAAAAATATTAAGACGCCTTGTTCCCCGAATGAAACTGTTATACCGACTGATGAAACCTATTCACAGGAACGCATTCTTCTGTGTCATTCAAGCAAAAGCGCTGTGGAAAGTCTCACAGTCGCCAAGACTATCTGTTCATAAAACTAGCAGCTTCTAATTTCTTCTCTTTTTTCTAGTCTTCCATTCTTCCAATTTAAATCAGAGCATAAGCTGTATTTTTCCGAACCAAATTTGAACCAAATTTATATCGCATAGAACTAAATCTCTGGGTAGAGGGACTTATTTCATTTAACGTAATATCTGGAAATTGTGTTCAGAACTAATAAAAAACATGGGGATGATTACATTCGGCAGCTGATTTAAAGGAGAATGAGACTACATTGGATAGTACATTGTTGATTTTGGAACCATACCAGTTAAATTGAGAACGAAAGGTATAGAATAAAACCTTAAATTAATTGTTTAGCTAAACGCCGCTATTTTTTATAATAAGCTATTTCTAACATAATTTACAATCAGGAATCTAAAGTTAGTGCCTTTTCAATGAAATACTTAAATCAGTGGGCGTTAACACATTCTACAAAGTGCCATTCGATACTAGAAATGTAAGTCTGCTATTTATTTTGCTCTGTTTATTTTTCTTGCTTTATTTCCTCTCAGATTTACTTAAGCGCAACATGGTAAATAGAAACTACTGTCGAAGAGATGTTGACAGAACAAACAAAGAATTGAGTAAGACCTAGCTTATCAAAGCCAATTTTTCAATGCTATTTCAAATGTAAAAAAAAGATCAAGAGAACAAATGAAAAAAAGTAGTACTATTTACTGAAAGGATGGATGATTAGGTCAAGAACAAAGATTAGGATCAAACCTGTAAACAATAAGGGGTAAAGGTATCTAGAGAAACATACCATATAGGATTCTTTCAGCTCCCCCCCCCACTTACTGGAAATGAAACAAGTGACCTAATGATGCACTTTTCAGTTTTCTTAAAGCCCCACTCACCCAACCCTTCCTAAGAAAAACTCCCTGACCTCCTTGAAGGGTCAGGCCTACGTGAAATCACATGCGCAAAATAGAAACCTTTTTGAATTAGGCGCAGACTGACATTTATTAGCCACTATGCTTAGACAGACGAAATATATTTTGCAGTGAAGTCACGTCAATCAAATGTTCCTGAGAGGATCATCCATAAAACGAATACGACTTTTCTATTAAAAAATGAGGTAGATTAACCACTCAGATTACCTTTTCAAGATTTAAAGACACATTGGCTTACAAAAGTCAGCTTTTAAAACGATTTTTTAAATTCTAAAGAGGGTAAAATACCAAAAATAGAATAATGCCTTCTCAGAGATGAGTAAAAACACAGGGATCTGTTCCCCATGGCCTTTCCTAGCCCCCTCCCTCCACGGACAAATGGTCGGAAAAGATACTTTTCCCTCGCTTCGACCCATTTCCTCCTAAGGCAAACCCTTCGATCTGCCCAAAGGGTATGCAACAATGCGCAATGTATAAATAACGTTTTGACTTGGATTCAGATTTTTTATTTAATTTAGTAACAACTTGGTTTGGACCAAAAAAAAAAATTCAGTGAAGTAACACCAATAAAACGTTCAAAGGGAGACGATCCATAAAAGCAATATGATTTTTCTGCTAGGAAACTGCTGTACATCGACCCGTCCAATCAAGGGGTATTTAGGATTTTGGTTTAGGAGGGGGGCATCAACCTAAAGCTTCCAGAAGTTGAACAAATTACTAGCAACCCAGTCTATTACTATCAAAGAGTCAAATTCTCTAAGAACATCTGTATGTAAGCTTATTACCAAGCCTATTTATTGCTACAGAAAAGAGTGAGAAACCAAATGACAGAATCGAAAAGATAAGCCTTGCTAGACTCTGAATACATAAAATTGCACGAACTCTTTAATCCATCTCATATGCTGATATGATTCGATTTCTAGTCAAAGGTGCTAAAGATCATCAGTATCTACCATAAGGTCTGCAATTGAAGAGATATGTGCAAGACCGTCCAATCTGCACTCTTTTGTTTAACACTAAAGGTAGGGTTTCGGTCACTTTAAGATATTCAAAAACCTTGTCTTAAATCCTAAAAACCCTGCTCCAAGGGTCTAAAATCCTGCTAGAACAATTTTTTAATAGTTGAGGGGAAAGCTTGAAACGAGTTTGAAGCATTTTTCTGAGGAGTTCTTAACCAGCACCAGCTAGCACCTCTTATAAAGCTTCCCTCTCATGACATTTTGCCCGCTTGCATTTCTATAGATCAGCAATAACAACACGTAAGGATGTGCATCTTTTATTTTGAAAGCTTGAATGTCAGGTATTCTCTATTTTACCTCTAGCTCAATGAGAATCAGGACAAGTATTGCTGTATATTAGTGTCATATTGACAGTTCTCTTCTGGATACTTAAGATGGGGAGAATGTAGCGGAAAACATGATTCGCGACCATTAAAACCATACTAAGATCTCAAATGTACTATATAACAAAAACTTACGGTTCATCTTGATTTTCAGGGAGTGGAGCATGAGAGGACGACAGGACTTCGGGTCTTTCAGAGTCTTTAAACGAACCATCCCGTTTCAACTTAATTTGCTCCGACTTTCCATTGATTAGGGAACTGGGTTGAACCGATCCGGATCGTTCGCCTAAAAAAGCAAATATAATACTTAAAATAGAAAATTAAGCAAGAACCAACATAATTTTTTTTGCCGCCTTGAAAAATTTGATTGTCAACAAATGTTTGTAATTCACTTAAGAAAAACAAACATTGTCCGGGGACTTTAAGCACCAGATAAAAAAAAAATAAAGAAAGAAATATACATCTTCTATTTCAAGCATGTTTTGAGCTTCTATAAGATAAAACTAAAAATATTCAACCCTTAGAATCGGGACAGAGAATGGAAGAAGTGCGTTCTTGGGCATTATTTTAAATTTTTCTAGAGAGGACGTAATAGACCCAACCCCCTGTCATTAAACACCCCAGCACTCAACTGAAAAAATCCCTCACCGTGGCGATCCGAATTAGAGATCCCTAAAACAAAATTATATTTTACAGAAACAAAATGACGAATCCGAAAATTGAACAAAATAGTAATTTGTTTTTATTAAAAAGAAGATACGAACCATCAATCTAATAATAAAAAGGGGAAGGGGTCGAGGTGTACCTGGGCCCACAATTTAAAAAGTATGAAGACATGGTGTTGCAACAACGTTGGAACCAGGGAGTACAATATAGCAAACTCAGCCACTGGTTATCATGTAGTTTTCTTTTTGAAAGAATACAGGGTTTATTTTTGCTCCTTTTTTCACAGCATACAAGGTGGCAAAACTATCTAGTTCACTCCTCCAATTGAACATAATAATGGAATTGGCACATTTAATCATATCACAAGAAACAATTAACAATCAAGCGTAACTAATGGTTTTTTTTCTCTTTCACTCTTTCTAAAAAGCAGACAATTTTGTTTACTGGCACTCCTTCTGGCGCCAAGTAAATAATTTGGTTCCACACTGTCAAAAAGCAAATATAACAGTTCTTAAACTTTAATGACGTCTCATAAAAGAAAAACAAATCTAAACTATAAGCAAATACAGATAACAAGTAAAAATGAAATGACATGTTTCGATAATCTAGATATGTGGACAGAGGTGAAAATCAACTAAAATTAGAGGGGGGGATCATTTAAAATTTGAGGTTTTTTTTTAATTTTACCGTGAAAATACACAGAAGTCTGTTTTTCAATGAAAATACTAAGAAAAGGGTATTCCTCAATTGACAGGACGTATATATAGAGATACTTCGGTTATGTTTTATCAATCTTATGGAAAAAAATACTGACAACATTGGTTCACCCAATAATTATTCTCATGGAAGAGAACACAAATATCTCAACTAACAATTCTACCTGGAAAAGAACAAACTCTAAATAGAGAACATGCTTAGGTTTAAGGATACTGATTATCAAACATTTTGGTATTTTTTTAATAAATTGTACAAAAATTCCAGAACAATCTTCGAAAGAAGAATACCCACCCCATGTTTTAAGGTAAGGTTGCTGGAATGATGCACGAAAATATTAAGTTCTAAGAAAATACATGAAAACAAATACGTTGTTTTCTTTTCGTCTAAATATCACAGGGCTAGGCTCTTTTCACCATCCAAACAAAGCAAGTCATCTAAACATCTTACAGTTCTGACTAGGATGCAGCATATATGAGCATCAAAACTACAGTATCGATTGGTGAAGTCTGGTCTATATCAGGAAGATAAAGTTGGAAGTCAACCCTATGCTCATTAATTCACATTCAGTTCAATTGCAATTCAGAATTTCCTCAGTCGTCTAGGAAGAAGACTCAGTAGGCTAAAACGAACTGCCTAAGGATATTTTTAACCAATCCAATAGCACATAAGCATGCAACCCTTTGATAATATCACTCAAAATTCCATTGTTGTAATAAAGCAGTGATTATTCACTCGTTGAATTTACAATTCTTTTTTCCCCTGTTCATTGATCATTGTTCCATTTCAGAGCCAATGACCCTTTTTTCTTGTGGTATTTAATGACAATGCGGGTTTTGCTCCACAAATTATGTGGGAACTTGAACGCATTGATGGTGGTTTCGAAGTTTTAGCTGCTTAATTAATTTGTTAAAAATTTTCGTCTGTATTAAAAAATAAGCTAAATTAACCAGGTTCTAATCGTAGGAACTGATGCAGATTAACTAAATAATGGACTAAGGGTGTAAAAATCCAAAAACGTATACTGAAAAAACAAGAGCTAAGAGCTCATATGGCACTTGTGACGAGGTCGGAAGAGCCAAGAATTCATATGGTATGAGCTCTAGCAAAATTCTAAGAATCAATAGATTGATTTAACAGGAAAATCAGAGGCTTAATGCCAATCCGGATTTAAAATAAGAGCTCCGAGTCACGAGGTCCTTCTAAATATCAAAATTCATTTAGATCCGATCACCCACTCGTAAGTTAAATAACTTAATTTTTCTAAATTTTCCTCTCCCTTCAACCCCCCCAGATGGTCGAATAGGGGAAAATGACTTTATCAAGTCAATTTGTGCAGCTTCCTGAAACGCCTACCAATTTTCATCGTCCTAGCACGTCCAGAAGCACCAAACTCGCCAAAGCACTGAACCCCACCCTCCCAACTCCCCCAGCGAGAGCGGATCCAGTTCGAATACGTCAATCACGTATCTACGACATTTGCTTATTCTACACGCCAAGTTTCATCCCGATCTCTCCACTCTAAGCGTTCCCCGCGATTTCTGGTTTCCCCTTCGAACTCCCCCAATATCAACAGATCTGGTAGGGATTTGAAATAAGAGCTTTAAGACATGAGTTCCTTCTAAATATCAAATTTCATTAAGATCCGGTTACCCGTTCTTAAGTTAAAAATATCTCAATTTTTCTAATTTTTCCAAATTAACAACCCCCAGCTCCCTCAAAGAGAAGGGATCCGTTCCAATTATGTCGATCACATATCGATAACTTGTGCTTATTCTTCCCGATCACGTTTCATCCCATCTCCCCACTCTAAGCGTTTCCCAAGATTTCTGGTTTCCAAGATTTCTGTTTCCCCCCTCCAGCCCTCTGTGTCCCCGGATCCGATTTGAACTGAAAATAGAGCATCTGAGACATCTAAAGCACATAAAGAAGAGTTCTGAAGCACAAGATCTCTCTAAATATCAAATTTCACTAAGATCTAATCACCTGTTCGTAAGTTACAAATACCTCATTTTTTTCTAATTTTTCCGTATTACCACCCCCCTCCCCCTCCCCACTCCACCAAAGAGATCGAATCCGGTCCGGTTATAACTTAAATGTTTAATTACTTGGCCAAAGGAATTCCAGTGTAGCAGAAAAACAAAAATAGTGTCGGTTCCTCCAAAAAAAAGGGAACAAAAAAGATTCATGAAACTAATGCATCTGATCACCTCGTAAAGAAGGAATGGTAGTATAAACATAAGAGGGGCTCAGTTCCTTTGAAACTGAAAGTTCAAAGACCCCTTTTGAGGGGCGAAAGCGAATGAAAGGGACAGCCTTGCCTTCTTCTCACATCCATTTAAGTTACCTTGCCCCCTCCCCGAAACCCATACTATCAGATCAAAATTATGAAATATTTAATATGTACAGAAGTGTCGAAAGTTTAATGAGTATGCCTCCCAGATCGAAAGCTTCTCCTCCCCCAGGACCCAGGAGCAATGGCTTTCAAAAGGGTGCCCATCTTTGGTTTTGGTTGTTAAATCAACCAGGAGCTATTAGAAACCGTAAACTAACCCAAGATTCCCGGTTTTTCCCAAGGGTGTACTGTGGAAACGGTCTGCATGCCTTATAGTGCCAAAGGCACTATGTTTTCCCGTTTCAAAAAAACTTGCAATATCTCAGGAATAGCTTGAGGATTTGAATTGGAACTTTTACTGAGTGGTGGGGGGGGGCGTATCAACTGTTCCTAAAAGTTTGATTTAAGGAAGGGGAAGGTTACATACAAGAACGCTGCATGTATTTAGATACCGGAAATCAAAATAGATACCGGAAATCATATATGCTCATAGAAGCAACTGATAGAAGTTGTTCGTTCAATTGTAATAACAACTCTTTCAATTGTATAACAAAATAGAAACAAAAAATTGTGTTTAGACGTTTTTCATCATTAGTGAAAATATAAGTTGGTTTTTATGGCACTTGGTATAACCAAGTGACATAAAGCAATCACAAATTCTGTCGGTCTGTCTGTCCCGGTTTTGCTAGTTTAGGGACTTCCCAGATAAGCTAGATCGATGAAATTTGGAATGCGTATCAGGGATCAGACCAGATTAAATTAGAAATAATCGTTTCCCTGATTCATCCATTCGGAAAAATTAGAAAAAATGAGGGATTTTTAACTTACGAACAAGTGATCGTATCTTAATGAAATTTGATATTTAGAAGGATATCGTGTCACAGAGCTCTTATTTTAAATTCTGAACGGATCCGGTGACAATAGGGGGAGTTGGAGGGGAAACCTAAAATCTTGGAAAACGCTTAGAGTGGAGGGATCGGGATGAAACTTGGTGGAAAAACTAGATACGTGATTGACATAACCGAAACGGATCCGCCCTCTTTGGGGGAGTTGGGGGAGGGCTAATTATGAAAAAGAAGAAAAAATTAGGTATTTTTAACCTACGAAGGAGTAATCGGATCTTAATGAAATTTCATATTTGGAAGGACCTCGTAACTCAGATCTCTTCTTTTAATTCTCGACCGGATCCACTCTCTTTTGGGGGAGTTGGGGGGGGGGGGGGGTACTAAGAAAAATTAGAAAATATGAGGCATTTGTGACTTACGAATGTGTGATCAATTCTCAATGAAATTTGATTTTAGAAGGATCTTCTGCTTCAGAATTCTTATTTTAAATCACGGCCAGATCCGGTGACATTGGGGGGAGTTGGTGGGAGAAACTGGAAATCTTGGACAACGTAAAAATTGAGGTTTATTTATCTTACGATCGGGTGATCGGATCTTAATGAAACTTGATGGATAGAAACATCTTATTTCTCATATACTCTATTTTCAATTCGAATCGGATCCAGGGACATAAGGGGTTGGAAGGGGGAAACAGAGATCTTGGAAACCGGATATCTTGGAAAACACTTAGAGTGGAGATTGGGATGAAACTGGATGGGAAGAATAAGCAAAAGTTCTAGATACGTCATTGACATATTTGGAACGGATCCGCTCTCTTTGAGAATTTGGAAAAATTAGAAAAATTGAGGTACTTTAAATTAAGATCAGGTGACCAGATCTTAGCGAAATTTGATATTTAGAAGGAAATCATGTCTCAGAGCTCTTATTTTAAATTCCGGTCATATTTGGTGACATTGAGGAGGGGAAGGTTGGAGGGGGAAACCAGATATCTTGGAAAACGCTTAGAGTGGAGATATCGGAATGAAACTTGGTGGGTAGAATAAGCAAATGTCGTAGATGCGTGATTGACGTGACCAGACTGGATCCGCTCTCTTTGGGGGAGTTAGGAGGGGGTCAGTGCTTTGGCGAGTTTGGTGCTTCCGGATGTTCTAGGACGATGAAAATTGGTAGGCATGTCAGGGACCTGCACAAATTGACTTGATAAAGTTGTTTTCCACGATTTGACCATCAGGGGTGTGCAAGGAGAGGAAAAATTTGAAAAAATGAGGTATTTTTACTTACGAGTGGGGGATCGGATCTTAATGAATTTTGATATTTAGAAGGACCTTGTGTCTCAGAGCTCTTATTTTAAATCCCGATCGGCTTTAAACCTCTGATTTTCCTTTTAAATCAATATGTTGATTCTTAGAATTTTGCAAGAGCTCATTCCATATGAGCTCTTGGCTCTTCCGTCCTCGTTACAAGTACCATACGAGCTCTTAGCTCTTGTTAATAAAAGCTTATTTTGTTTAAAAACAACTATAATTACAAGTCTCTTTTCTCAAGCCTTGACAAATAAGAGCAAAAGTAAAAAATGAAAAACAAAATATGATGGAAAATAAAATCTTCTTAATTTTATTCATTTTTGGAACCACCAAGTTTTCAAATTAATTATTAGTGATAAGGTCCCTATCCGCTGCCACCCCCTAGGATACAACCATTGGACCTACCAACAGTGTTCTACATGGAGCTATTTTAATTATTAACATAATTGCTTTGACTTTTTGCCACGTATTCTTGTGTTTCGTTGTTTAGAATGTGATTTTATAGGGTATTTCAAGACATTAAGACAGTAACTATGATATTTTGATTGTTTGAATTAAGTAAGTGTAAACAGTTCACATCACAAAAAGTTCGGAAAATCGATTTTAATTAAAAGGACCTATATATGCAGTTATGATGTTTTTGATAGTAGCCCGCATAAAAAAAATGTAAAAAAAAAGCCGAAAGAAAGGGCTTAAAACCCAACAAAAATAAATGGGACCAAACAGACCAGGAGACGTGACTTCCTTTTGAAAAGATTCAGTTGTATTTGGGAATCAACTGACAGTTTGTGTTTGAATTTTTAACAAGCAAAAGCGTTGTCAAATTTAACTAATTAGTTTTAACATGGCAACACTGACGAAAATTTTCTACTCTCCTAAAAAAATTTAAGTTAGAAACAGTCAAGAGAAAATGTTCGAAATTACGATTTTAAGTGTTAGAAAATGACGGTAAATAGACTTATGATGGGTCCTAAGCAAGTCCTTTGTACTTTCAAGAGGTAAGAAAGTAGTGAACATGGAGCTAGAAAAATCTTTCATAGGCTATGTGTAATTTTGGGTAAAAAAAGGCACTTCTGAAAGTTTCATACGCCTATGTAACATAAAAAAGTAGCTAGGTAGCATTGGAATTTATAAAAGGAACAAGAAAAAGAAAGACTAAGTTTTCTTACAAAGTTCTAGAGCACCGGGTGCATGTGGTGGGACAGGTGGTGGAGTCTCAGGTATGGATTGAGACCATGCTGGTACACAATAAGGCAATTCTAAGGTAGCTGGCTGAGGTGAGACTTTTCTAGGCTGTTGTTCACTAATTTTATTCAAACTTAATCTAGAGCCACGTCTCTGTCCGAAAAAATCATCAACCATGTTTTCGAGAAGCTGCGTTTTCGACGGTTTTTTCTTCGTACTTCCGAGAGGTTGGGGCTCTTTAAATGAGTTCAATCTCAATGACGAAGTTGATCTCTTTGTTTTGTCTAGCTTATCAGGTGATAAACAGGGCTCGACAACGGGCTGACGCATACAAACAAACGTTCTTTCTCGTCTTGGAGACTCAAATTTAGCAGACTGAGGAACATTTTTTCTTTCAACACAAGAAACACGAGGTGAAAATTTCCAGTATTTTCTATAATCCTCGTCATAAGGCTCCTCCACAGTTTCGAGAGCTGGTGGCTTTCTAGATTCCAAACTGGTTTTTAGTTTTGGCTCAGAGGTTGATGGATTCAATTTCTGGGAAACGTCATATTTTTTTCGCAATCGAGGTGACACTAATGCCCTCAAACCGCAAGGCTGGCGCTCAATTACAGGGCTCTGATGAGGAGGAACAGCAGGTGCCCATGAGGTAGGCCTTCCCCGTGGTGGCACAGGGGGAGCAGGAGGTGAGAGTGGCAATGATGATTTACTAGTCACAATAGAATGTTTCAGTTGAAGTTGTGGTGAGCCATCCGATTCATCTGAAGGTATTCTACCATTATTTGCCCAAGGATTGAAAATTTCAAAATCCCACTCTCCTTGAGCATCTTTTGTGGCACTATCACTGCGCTTAATGCGCTTCTTAATCCTTGATTTTAAGCTCTGCATCCCCATGCTTTGTTCAACATATCAACAACAAATCAAATGGGACACTGAACAATAGAAAAAATTCAGACAACTTAAGCATAAGGAACCATATTTGTTAGCAACTTGGCAAACTTTCCTCAACGAACTGCCGAAAGTTAAACATCACACTGAATACAAAACATCGAACGGGAAGTGCTTCAATTAGCCATATCTTACGCACTGATAAAAGACTCAAAGCGAGTTTTCGTGTTTAGAAGATAAATTAGAATATACGAGTCGACAAATCACTTAACAAAATATGGTGAGCTAAACTGTTTACTTAAAGAGATCTCCCACAATTCCTGATCTGCTTCTTAGGAACGAAACTTCTAAAGGGAACTTTTAGCTATTGATTTTCTACTCGGCCGTGCGCTCTTCCGAGACCTTAAAACTGCTTAGCAATAACACTCTTAAGTCAATCCACAGACATAAAAAGTCAATATTATCTTCAGCCAAATCACATTTACCAAGAAGCATTAAAAGAAAAAAACATCCAATGATTATGTTAAAACTACTTGGCCACTTAAGTATCCAGGAAGTGTACAACCAGGTGTGTTAACCACGATATTGACTAAAAGTGACTAAACAACTGATTCGATTGCAAGGTGCTCCAGCGAATCTATAGACATGGATGTAGGTAGGACACCCGCTATGCCGTGAAAAATAATTTAAAGCGATGCGGTTAAGACAGAATTCCATTCGGAGCCAGGGTTGCTTAGTCATCCCTGAATCAATGTAGATGAAAACGAAAGAACTTTTTTCTTTCAAAAATCCGTAATCAGAGTTGATTAAAAACTGAACAAACACCATTGGGTTTAAATCAAGGTACGCACAAGAGTTATCGTTCCTTGGCGTAACCAGGGGAAGGGATAGTTCTCGGCATTCAAGCATACACACGCGGGTAGATTTTTATAGTTGACCGTATACATTTTAAATTCCAATTGTTTGTATTTCATTTTCAAATCTGCACCCTACAGAATTGGTATCCCTGTCATAAGAAATATGACGTACGTGTCACACTGCAATATTTGTATGGAGTATTTTTGCTTGGTTCATTAAAAACAATATTTCATCCCCCTTCCCTCTGAACCTCTCTCGATTGCCTAACTACAGTTACGCTAAGACCTGTAGAGTTAATAAATGGGTCATGACTATGGCTCTGGCTGTATCTATTATTATGAATGTTACAACAAAACACACAATATTTCCATGAAGGAAGGGTCTACGCGGGGGAGGCATTCAACCTAAGATTTATCTGAAGAGCAATCCGAACAATTAGAACTCAAAAATCAGTTTTCAACATTTTCAACCTCACAAACAAGTCACTAAAAATTACCTAACAGCACGAGTGACATTTAACATAATATATGATTTAAGTACACTTAAACGTAATTTTCCTATCTTCCCACCAATATTTTCTCTCAGCAACAAAACTTTTGAGTTTTTGTTATAAAAGATATTGATGATCAGAACTTATTCCCTTATGCTAGAACATTTGTGAAAAAGAAAATTAAGCTTAAATTTATTTTAATTTATCGTGCTTGTGTATTTACTGCTAGTTTTTTTTTCAGTTTTCTTATTTTTGAGCGAAATCAGTGGTGGTTTTAGGGGGAACAGAAGGGTTTAAATTTTTAAATAAATAATGAGACGGTTATTATCATTTTGTAATCTTTTGAAATTTCATTTTTATTAAAATAAAGTCGAGGGCACAGTTGATCAAATATTATTAATAAACGAAATTTTTCTTAAAATTTGGCCTGAAATTTTTTTGGAAAGAGGAGCGGGGAGGGGGAGGCTAATCAAGATTTTTATCCTGGGTGTAAGAGAGGCCAGAACCGTAACTAAGCGATAGTTTGGTTTATGGAACCAAAAGAAGCCGACTAAGTTAACTGTTATAATTTACTGGGTAGTTGTATGATATAGCGATTACAATTTATTCTTGATCTGTAATGAAACCGATTTTCTGTGTTCGCTCGGAGATAATCAGCTTAGCCTAAGTGAGATAAACTACTAGCCTATGCAGGCATGTTTTAATTAAGTGTTTAACATATAGAGCTGATAAGGTTAGGTATTAACATAATGCGTTCTGGGCGGCCTGTTTTCCATAATCCTCAGCTGTATTTTCTAAAATTTTGTTATTAAAGTATTATATTTTTATCATAACTTGGTATATTTCATTAGGATTAACCCAACTTCACCTCTTGAGTGTGGTCGCTATATCATAAAGTACCGTTTACTGCTATAATAAAGACTAACAACATTAATACATGCATATATAGAAGCTTGATTCTTCCCTGACATTGGTTTCAAGTGCCCTCGGGGAAACTCGGCCTGGAAGACCGTACTTTCGAGCCTTCAGACCTCTCCTCACCTCCCCCCACCAAAAAACACTTTTATAACTTTCCTACCAAGGCTTGACGTGTGTGCACCTGTCTTATAACACAAGATAATTGTAAAGACACACAAAGACACAAAATAAAATATAGAAATGCGCTGTGGCACAATTTAAATGTTTTTCATTGCGCTCTTTGTAGATTGAAGAAAAAATCAACATAAATACTACTTTAATGCATAAATTACTAAAATTGCAAGATGTCTTTCTCTTTTTTTTTTTTTTTTTTTTTATTATTGAAGCACTAATTGCTTGAATGGTCTATTGGCAAATTAAGCTTAATAAACAGATATTACATATATTCTGTAAAACTGATCATTCTTTTTGGAAGCAAGAATATATCCAGGGGTGCCCACTCCACGCCACCTTGTCTGCGAAACTCCACCCTTTCAAACCACGTCACTCTTGGTACACTTCGGCCAAGCACCATCTGATTTACTAGATTAATTTTTTTTTTCTAACACGCAATACCTCAGATTATACTTCTGAACAATTATATGCGAGACTGTTGTCTAAAAAACTTCTTCCAGAACGCTGTTCAGTTTGGTTAACAGCCTTTTACTTTCATGCCAACTATAATTGATATGACAGCAAATAGAAAGATGGCTCTTACCAGAGTAAGAAAGCACACGAATTAATCTTCGGAAACTGGAAGCTCTTTTGACTTTGGGTGATCCAGGTAGAGGGCCAGAATTTAATATTGGACTACTGGGCAAAGATTCACAGTTTTCCGAGCAGAAACTACTATCATCAAACCGACGAAAATTACAAAGACTCCTTTCGCTCCCTGATTTCATTCTTATCACTTGTTCATCACTAAAGGAATCATTCAAGGTTTGCTCCCAGACTCTTCTGCTCAAACTTATGGGCAATTCATTTTCTTTACATTTTTTCGGAATAATCATAGCTCTCGATTTGTATTCACACAGTTGTTTCTTCCTTTTTTTTATTATTCAAGTCAGCTGATTTTTCTATTTAGTCTTCAAATTATTGAGGTAAATAATTAACTCAATAACATGAAAACTACAAAGAAAGCGTCAGCTTACTTGCGGAATCTAAAGGTCAATGGGAGTCGAAGACTCAATCTGGTTCCACCTCCATGCACTGTATCCTTTGTCTAATATGCATAGGATTAATTACTCGCACTCTTTTTTTTTACCTTTTCTTAAGAGTTAAAAGCCCTAGGTACACTAAGCTGCATTACCCTTGCGGAATACACCAAAACAAGATACTTTTTTTTTGTACGAATATTATTTTAAGGAATAAGCAGGGAAGGATTCAAAACCTAAGAAAGCCTGACCATTTTTATTATCTTATCCAAATTTTTCCAATAATATCCATGTAATTTGTCAGTCTTTTGTATTGATTAATTTTGATAGTATTTGTTTACACTTTTCCACATATCTTTCAAGGTTATTTTTCTTTCATTTAAACTGTATCAAAAAGTTATACATGATGAATTGAAATAATGGGGGGGGGGAGGAATGAGTACACTTATTTTCCATCGAATTCAACGTCCATGCCTAGCATCCTGTCTCTGGCGAACACGAAGAGATCAATTTGCTCTGTTAAAAATGTAGTTCAACAACCAGAAGTGGATTTGGAGTTGTTGACTAAAGCTTAATTATTTTTCAAGATTAGTCATTTTCTCCAATATTAATTACCTGACTTTTATACTTTCTATGACTTTTAATGTTATCGCATACGATAACATTGAACAAAACTAAATTCCAGTATGTATAGCTCATACTTATTCTTATCAGATCCGGTTTTTGTAGTATGATAAACTGACATACACAAAGTACACCCATGTAATTACAGCAAAACCAGCAAACGAAACTATATTAATGGAGTTAAAAAGAATACAACAGACCATATAGCCGAATCATACCCGCACATATGAAACAAGGAGAAACAATAAATACGAGATTACTTCTTCCCAATATCCGTCAGAGTTCCCTCTCTCCTAGAAAACAAAATGTTGATGACACGTGAAAATGTAGAAAGCCCGGATGTTAGAGACTTCCAAAGATGTGCCAAACCACAAAAATAAGCCTTAAGGCACAAGCTCTCCCCCTCCAAAATTAATTTAAATATTTAAACTATCTTGTTCGTAGATACCACGATACTCGCACCATTTTGTCTGCAACTTCGATTGTTTTGAGTTTTTTTGTGTTTTTATTTTCGTCTTCCTCCGCTTTATTTTCAAACAGTATGTGGTAACGAACTGTAAGTAAGGAGCAACCCAGCTCAATAGTAACCGAAACTCTAAAAAAAGGAATTTCGATACCAACAGATATATAAGAAAATTGGTTTATTATGCTGACTTCTAATATGGAAATTTCATTAGGTTTCGTCTTACCCATCAAAGGTTATGAGCCTGAGAAAATTTATCTCGTTTTCGAAAGAAGGGGGAACACCCCCTAAAAATCATTGAATCTTAATGAAAATCACACCTTCAGATTCAGCATATCTGAGAATCCTTCTGTAGGGGTTTCAAACTCCCATCCGCAAAAATGGATAATTTTTTTTTGTTTTTTTGCCAGAAGAAAAATCACAGATAAGTTTTGTTTTATTTTTTTAATTCTTTCAATTTTTATGTTTTTCAGAGGTGACCGTATCGACCCAGTGGTCCTGGAATATCGGGAGAGGGCTCATTTGAAAGGAAATTAAAGTTCTATTGCCTTTTTTCAGTGACCAAAAAGACTGGAGGGCACTTAGGCCCATCCTAAGTCGCTTTTTACTTAAAAACGTCCGATTCGTGGGAATATCTTTCTATGGAGGAATTTTTCGTGGGGGAAGGGAATATTCCATTAATATGGAGCTAGATTTCACGACATTATCTAAAAAGATGATTAGAAATTAAGCTTTAAAAAACAAGTTTTTTCAACTGAAATTAAGGAACAACATTAAAACTTAAAACGAATAGAAATTATTACGTATACGATGGGTTTTCCCCTCCGGAATACCACGTTCTTTACGCTGAAGTTTTTTTTTAGAACTTTCAGAGAAGCTTATTATTCTAATAAAACCGGCGCTTGTGTTTCAGGAGTCATTTTTAAATAATTGGAAAAACCGTCAGGCTTTAGCGTAAAGAGCTTTTAACTTTTTCCTTTTAACTCTTTCCTTTTGTTCCTTTTAACTTTTAATGTTGTTCCTTACTTTCAATTAAAAAAAAAAATATTTTTTTATTTAATAGTAAGGTAAGACAAGATCTACTCCTGAAAAACGGCTATCACATGCCCAGATGGACCGAATTCTTACTTTGCGGCCAATAAACACGGCAAAAGAAATAGTACACCTCAATAGGTAGAGTAACTTGGAGACGAATTCCATAGTGGTTGGCCTTGTTTTAAAATCTAAAGCCTCCATGTGATTTTTAACATTTAAATTATAATGAAAAACGTAACCGCAAAATATGGCCTAAAACATATCCATGATTTTATACATTTTTTTTTTCATACAGGACTTTTCATACAGGATACAAACTTGACTCTGTATGCACTTTAGGACTAAAAAATACAGGGTATCAGTCATAGTAATATATTCCCATGTATTAATTTTTAGGATATTTTAATGCCAAGGTCGGTATGAATAAGGATATATGGTATCCTGGCTTAGCTAAATTTGGTTTTTTAAGCATTTTCAACCGGATATAGTCTACAACCACCGTAACTATATAGTTTACGATATAGTTACGACCATGACTGCGCTGGGTGCCTTTTAATGTTAGATGTTCAGAAGACCAAATGACGGACGCAGATTATCTTCTTATGGATACTACCCTTTAAGAGTTAAAGCGGGAAAAGGTTTAGGTGATCCGGTATCTCCAAATTCAACTTCAAAATTTAAAAAGGCAACGCTGATAAATCTTTCTTTTTTGTTTTTGCTTTAACCAGGGTTATTGCCTTTTAAAAGTTTAAAAATGTAATATCCAATAATATCAGGACTTTCTGTGAAGAATTAAGTCAATTTTGCCAAAAAATTGTGTTTAATACTCGGTTCTCGGTTGTATAGGATTTAGCTGAAAAACCTCATTATTAGAAAAAAAAAGGTAACAGTATTTTTTTTTTAAACTGACTTTTACAATGGAAATGTTTGAAAGAAACAGAATCCATAAGGGTGAGCCATTGAATTCTTGGGGAAGCGCGACGCAGGGCCTGCCTTCCCTCTTTCACATACTAATCCCTAACAAGTTTTGAATTTATACATTCTCAATGAAAAAAGGATCATATTTTGAATGTTTCGCTGAAATACTCTATTTAATCGAATTACTTCAACATTGAAATGCTAGTAACTTTTGACTGGAGCATTTTTGAAAGTTTTTTGTACACAAAATGCTTCATTTTCATTGTAGAATTCAAACATAAAAACATGGTTAAGTGTTAATATTTTGAATTCTTAAGTGGCACTCTAACTCTCCCCCCTTGAAGAGGGTGCCAATGCACCGAATAATCTAACCTAAAAAAAAATGACACAATCAACGCTTATTTGTTTGGATATTTCACATTATCAACATAAATGGAAGACCATAATTATATGATTAGTCTAAATTTTAAAATAAATTTAGTCATTATAGTTATTTATTTACTACTACACAGTCACATTGTACTATATAATTTTTAAATCGGAAATGAATTTATTAAAACTTTCGAAATGTGAATCCATGACAAATGGATAAATAAAATCTTTGTTAATAAACGAATCTGTCCGAAGCTTTAAACGAAATTTTAACATTGTAACTTTTAATTGAACTATATAATAATATAGTTGTAAATAAGTAATCTTATACTAATAATAATTAACCAACTATTTCAAATGAGCGTTTCTACTGAGGATATTCACAATACGTATTAAGGGGAATGCGCAATCTGTACCATTCAGAAGGTAGTATCAAATAAGGTCATCAAACTTAAAGCCAATAAATCAGTTGAACAAAGGACGAAATCAAAAGTCAACAAAATGCCTCCATCCAAAATACTGAATTTGGCTACCGTACTGTGAAGTTCGAAATAAAATTACATCAAATTTCTAATAGGCAGTGTTATTTGAAAAATCACGATGACATTTGGGCAGAAATTCACTGATTTTTGTCTGCTTCGTATTTTTAAATGTAATACTCCCTAAGACCTTTGCCAAAATGGCCCAAGGGCTGAAAAGACGACTGTATAGTCGTCCATCGCACTGGGTGGCGAAGTTCTTCGACAGAAAACTATATCAAATTTTTAAAACGCAATGGTATTTGAAAGTCACTATGAAATTTTGGGCAGAAATACATTGGAGTTCTTGTGTTACAGATTTTAAAATGTAGCACACCCTAAGACCTTTGCTAAAAAGCCACAAGGGCTTATATAGTCGTAAATAGCGAGTCGTACATAGCTATTGGGGTCGCCATATGGATGACGTAATTTCACTTTGGAATTATGGGGATGCTGAACTGCGGGGTTTCTTAAACCATCTTAATACTTATGACAGAAATTTGCAGTTTACCCTAAAAATTGAATTTGAAATTCATTTTCTATGAACACATCTAAAAAATTCGTTTTTAGATGTGTTAATTATTCGTAATACTGATAAACTGGATTTTACTATCTATCGAAAGCCAACACAAACAACAGATATCTTCATTGTAATTCAATCCCCCCCCCCACAAGTTAAAAAAGCAGTTATATCTTCTTTCATTGATCGTGCCCTGAACGTTTGCTCCGATTCGTATATAAATGCAAAAATAAATTTTATCAGAGATATTCTTTTTGGTAATGGATACCCCATTCCTTTTGTCAATAAGATAATTAACCGTAGATTAAAAAGGCATTCCCATAAAATCGATATGTCACAATGAGAGGCTAATGATAAGCCCTCAAATATTATCTATCTTCCGTGCATCCTAAAAAATCACGACAAAATAAAAAAAAAATTTGACAAAAAAAAATCTATATGTAGTTTCCACTAAAAATTTTTAAACCATTAATTTCTCAAACTCCGGTAAAGATAAAGCCCCAGTTACTCACCAAAGAGTGGTTTATCAAATACCTTGCGACTGTGGAAATTACTATGTTGGCAGGACCCATCAGAATCTAGAAAAACGGCTACACCAGCATAAAGAAGGCACAGACAAGGCATTAATTTCAAATAGTCCTTTAATAGAAATTTAAATAGAAACCTTTGTTTCTGCTTTAGGTTGGCATATTTCGAAATTAGTCTCAAAATAAATAATAATATTTCTTTGAGTAAGGAATTGGGGGAGCATTCACTAAATTCTTTAAACTCACATTTAATTAAAATGGTCTAAAAAAAATATTTTACAAAACCAATTTATAATAGTATTGAACCAGTTACAAAGAGACCTTTGAAGCAAGCTGTCAGAAAAAAAGCAAGATTAGCATAGGGCCGAAGTATACACTGAATTGATTTTCACTGTCTTGGAAATAGAAAGAAAAAAAAATCCCCTATTGTTTCTACTTTGTGTTTGTTTGTTATTAAATAAAAAAAACAAGTTTTTTTTTTAACTGAAAGTAAGGAGCGACATTAAAACTTAAAACGAACAGAAATTACTTCGTATATGAAAGGGGCTGCTTCTTCATCAACGCCCCGATCTTTACGCTAAAGTTTGACTCTTTCTCTCAATTAAATAAAAAAAACAAGTTTTTTAAATGAAAGTAAGGAGCGATATTAAAACTTAAAACGAACAGAAATTACCTCGTATATGAAAGGGGCTGCTTCCTCACCAACGCCCCGCTCTTTACGCTAAAGTTTGACTCTTTCTCTTAACTCTACATTTTAAAACAGTAAAAAACTTTAGCGCAAAAAGCGGGGTGTTGAGAAGGAAAAGCCCCTCTCATATACGGAGTAATTTCTGTTCGTTTTAAGTTTTAATATCGCTCCTTGCTTTCATTTAAAAAACTTGTTTTTTTTTTTATTTAGTTTCTGAACGTTTTTGAATCAATGCATGTTTTAATTTTGGCTCTCCGCAGAGGAATAATTAAACGAAATTTGTATATATTTTTTTTTTTTTTGGCTAAATGGTTTTTTTCATAATCTTGATCGAATGATTTTGAGAAAAAAAGGGCGGGGGAGTAAGCCTAGTTGCCCTCCGATTTTCGGTTAATTAAAAAGGCAACTAGAACTTTTAATTTTTTACGAATCTTTTTATAAGTAAAAGATATACGTAACTTATAAATTAGCTTACGTAAAGAACTTTTATATTCTCGTGTTTTTATTACATATATGAGGGGGTTCGCCCCCTCGTCAGTACCTCGCTCTTTACACTAAAGCTTAAATTTTGTCCAAATTCATTAAGAATTACCCCTGAATCACAAAAGCCGCAGAATAAATAGTTGAAATTACTAAAAATACTTTAGCGTAAAGAGCGAGGTATTAGGAGGAGGTGAGCCCCTCATATGGGTAATAATTTCTGTTCGTTTTAAGTTTTAATGCTGCTGCTTACTTCCAGCTGAAAAAAAAAACTTTTTCATATTTATTTTTTCAATGTTTTTTTTAAGTAATGCTAGTAAATCCTGCGCTCCCTTCATGAAAATTTTCTTCCCCCATGACAAACTCCTCGATGGAAAGTTCCCGCAGCATATCCCCCTCTTCTCAACCCCTGCCTCCAACCAAAATATCCTCCTGAAAACGCCTGTACACTTCCCAATAACCATTACTATATGTAAGCACTGGTCAAAGTTTTGAACTTGTAACCCCTCCCACGGGGACTGTGGGGGAGTAAATCGTCCCCAAAGACATAGTTATAAGGTTTTTCGACTACGCTGAATAAAATGGCTATCTCAGAATTTTGATCCGTTGATTTTGGGAAAATCATTAGAGTGGGAGGGGGCATAGGTGCCATCCAATTTTTTGGTCACTTAAAAGGGCACTAGAACTTTTCATTTCCGTTAGAATGAGCCCTCTCGCAACATTCTAGGACAACTGGGTCGATACGATCACCCCTGGGGAAAAAAAAAAAAACAAAAAAAAAAAACAAACAAATAAACACGCATCCGTGATCTGCCTTCTGGCAAAAAATACAAAATTCCACATTTTTTTAGATAGGAGCTTGAAACTTCTACAGTAGGATTCTCTGATACGCTGAATCTGATGGTGTGATTTTCGTTAAGATTCTATGACTTTAAGGGAGTGTTTCCCCCTATTTTCTAAAATATAGCAAATTTTTTCAGGCTCCTAACTTTTGATGGGTAAGACTAAACTTGATGAAACTTATATATTCAAAATCAGCATTAAAATGCGATTCTTTTGATGTAGCTATTGGTACCAAAATTCCATTTTTTAGAGTTTTGGTTACTATTGAGCCGGGTCACTCCTTACTACAGTTCGTTACCACGAACTGTTTGTCTCTTCTTTTTAAAACAGTAAAAAACTTTAGTGCATAGTGCGGGGCGTTGATGAGGAAATAGCCCCTTTCATATACGAAGTAATTTCTGTTTTAATGTCGCTGCTTACTTTCACTTAAAAAAAAAATTTTTTTTTATTTAATTTCTGAACGTTTTTGAATCAATGCATGTTTTGATTTTGGCTCTCCGCAGAGGAATAATTAAAACTAAATTTGCATACTTATTTTTTTTGGCTAAATGGCTTTCTCATAGTTTTGATGGACTGATTTTGAAAAAACAGAGCGAGGGAGGAAGTCTAGTTGCCCTCCGATTTTTTGGTTACTTAAAAAGGCAACTAGAACTTTCAATTTTTTACGAATGTTTTTATTAGTAATAGATATACGTAACTTATAAATTAGCTTACGTAACAAACTTTTGTAATCTCATGTTTTTATTACATATATGAGGGAGTTCACCCTCTCGTCAGTACCTCGCTCTTTACACTAAAGCTTAAATTTCGTCCTAATTCATTAAGAATGACCCCTGAATCACAAAAGCCGTAGAATAAATAGTTGAAATTACTAAAAATACTTTAGCGTAAAGAGCGAGGTATTAGGAGGGGGTGAGCCCCTCATGTGCGTAATAATTTCTGTTCGTTTCAAGTTTTAATGCTGCTCCTTACTTCCAGTTGAAAAAACTTTTTCATATTTATTTTTTCAGTGTTTTTTTTTAAATAATCCTAGAAAATCCTGCGCTCCCTCCTTTTTCTTCCCCCATGACAAATTCTTCGATGGAAAGTTCCCCCAACATATCCCCCTCTTCTCAGCCCCTCCCTCCAACCAAAAAATCCCCCTGAAAACGTCTGTACACTTCCTAATAACCATTACTATATGTAAGCACTAGTCAAAGTTTGTAACTTGTAGCCTCTCCCATGGTGACTGTGTGGGAGTAAGTCGTCCCCAAAGACATAGTTATAAGGTTTTTCAACTACGTTGAATAAAATGGCTATCTCAGAATTTTGATCCGTTGACTTTGGGAAAATAATTAGCGTGGGAGGGGGCCTAGGTGCCCTCCAATTTTTTGGTCACTTAAAAAGGGAACTAGAACTTTTCATTTCCGTTAGAATGAGCCCTCTCGCAACATTCTAGGACCACTGGGTCGATACGATCACCCTGGGAAAAAAAACAAACAAACAAATAAACACGCATCCGTGATATGCCTTCTGGCAAAAAATACAAAATTCCACATTTTTGTAGATAGGAGCTTGAAACTGTACAAGAGGGTTCTCTGATACGCTGAATCTGATGGTGTGATTTTCGTTAAGATTCTGTGACTTTTAGGGGGTGTTTCCTCCTATTTTCTAAAATAAAGCAAATTTTCTCAGGCTCGTAACTTTTGATGGGTAAGACTAAACTTGATGAAACTTATAAGTTTAAAATCAGCATTAAATGCGATTCTTTTGATATAGCTATTGGTATCAAAATTCCATTTTTTTTCAGTTTTGGTTACTATTAAGCCGGGTCGCTCCTTACTACAGTTCGTTACCACGAACTGTTTGATATAGTCGTCCACTGCACTGGGTGGCTAAATTTTTCGATATAAAATTATATCGAATTTCTGATAGGCAATGGTATTTCAAAAACAATTATAATGTTTGGGTAGAAATACAGAAATGTAGTTCTTGTGTTTCATATTTTGAAATGTAACATTCCATAAGGTCCTTCCCCAATAAAAAACCCACGGACATAGAACTATTAAATAGAAGACCACTTCGGTATAAAAGTCAAAACCACTATGGCATCAATGACGATACCGCTATGAGACAAGTGACAAAACCGCTATGGGATGAATGGCAAAATTGCCGATAAATAAGACTGAACAGCGATGTCCTTCTAACCTTTCGCTAACTATAACAAGCACCAAAAGAATTTACAAGTAAATGTATCACAATAGCAGTACTTCATCCTCTGAGTAACTTACTAGAGGAAAAAACGAAGTAGAAGGCAATTAGTATAAGCAACTGATAAACAGGGAAGCTCATGTTCGTCTCTGAGAAATAAAAATTAGTAACACCATCTAGCATTACCAAAAACAAACATTAAATCAACCTCGACTAAGAACTTAGGTTTTTTTTTTTTTTGTTTTTTTTTTACTTGTGCTTTATATTGGACCAAAGATAAAAGAACCAATATGCCATATGTAGAATATTATATTGATTTATTTAATTTATTCTTACTATTTTTACGGTGCATAAAATATTTTATAAATGTTACTATATCATTTTTATTTAACTTACTTATGTATTTAATACCTGCATAAATTTTTTGGATTATGCCATTTTTTGCTAACTGACTTTATATAAAAATGCTGACTACATATATTCAATGAAAAAAGTTTAGACCACAAAAATTTTTCTATGTTAAGGCTGGATCCAAATGAAATTGGAATTTTAACTGAAGCCCAAATTTCAGCAAATTATTTTTGAGATTGCTTCGGATGTTCCCAGTTCTTCTGGGTAACGCCGCGCGGATTCAGTGATATTTATAGTTTCCAACTCCTATTAAGGTTAGTGTTCCTTGTAAAAAAAAAAATACAATTTTGGGACAAAGCTACAGCTTTAAACTTATACCCAAAGGACAAGATGTTTATATCATTGATTTTGTTTGTTTTAGACTCATCCATTCAGTGGGCGAAAATGAATGTTTTACTTATGAATTTGTTCTAGAGCACGATCTAAATTTACTTTATAAATATGCAAGCTTCGTATCTTGACAAGTTTCTCGCCTATTTTTAGAGTAGTTTCGGTTAAAAAAAAAAAATGCAAAGTAAATTGCATAAACATAACTAGGCAGATGGATGGAGAAAAACCTCAGTTATCAAACGATAGAAACAACAAATATAATTAGATTTTTAAACTCGTTTTCAAAATGGACGAAAACGTAGAAAATATTTTCTCAAATTTTTTTCTCAAAAATTTTCTCAGAAAACTAGGGGAAAAAACGGATTACACTTTACACAATATACGTATCGAGTTGATCGAAGTATCAGATGCATAAATAAAAAAGTAGATGAGTTCAGGAAACCGAGTTAAAAAGATCAAGTTATGGAAATAACTCTATTAGTTTTTTCCGATCCACGTTTTCACTTATAACCATAGATCTTTGAAAAAAAAAATAATAATTTTCTACTTTTCAGTTCATTTTAAAAACGAGTTAAAAAATTATACTTTCTACTTGTTTTATTTATACAGAGGGAGTGATGATGAAATTTTTATGTTGCACTATTCTACTGTCATAAGAATTGCATATACTGCTAAAACTTGGAAATAAATGAGTTTTCAGAAATTAAACATTCGGAGGGGAGCAAAAAATGGCTGACAAATTCAACAAACTTATGTGGCAAAAATCAGTCAATACTGAGTGTAGGAAACCGAGTGAATAAAAGTCGCCAAGCGTAGAAATATTAAAACAGCAGAAAAATAGTACGCCAAAATCCTTCACAAGGAACGTACACGCGAAATCTATGTTGAGGCTCAACTGTCTTTTTTCGTATTACTTTCCCATACACTTTGGTAGTTGCCTCATCTTGAAAATGACCAGATAAACGACAATTAGTGGGTGGGGGAGAGGGGATTTTTAGTACACAGACAAGCTATAAAAATACAAGCTATACAATTAATTATACTCTGATAAATAATTGTGGATCCTAGAAAGACATAGCTGCGCATATGTTAAGTTTGGCATACAAAGTTGCACTGGAACTATCTCCCTAAGTAATTACATATTCAGAATAAATTCTAAACATTAAAATTCCCAAAAAAGACAGAAAAGAAAGAAGTATACGGAAAATACATTTGATGACAAAAAAACTCTAACTAGAATTTTTAAATTAAGCATAAAAAGTTGTATAAAATTAAAATTTCTTGACAAAAAAAAATATTTTATGAATGATATTTACCGTCAATCAGTGTCTTAAATATTTTTTTAGAAATCTATCCAAAACATTACGGTTTCTTTATTCCCAAACTAAAAAGACAAGGGCTGACAACAGGACCTTTAAGAACAATTTATAGGCGTGTAGAAGCGTGGGAAACGGATAAATGCACCGAGTGGTCCGTAAGCTCCTCGAAAGAAAAAGAGAAACAAATATTAGAATGGAACTTAACATTTCGTGGAGTTTTTGAGAATTTTTAATACGTATTTATTTGTATACAAGCTATAAAATTAAGCAGTCTATCAGAGATCTGACTGAACTTTGATGGCCAGCGACATCTAATAAATACTAAGTTACATTTTCTAGATGCCGTCAGTATTGCACTAAAACTCGAATCACGTACAAAGCAACTGTTAATTTTGCATCTTTTCCCCCAAACAATGTTGTCAGACGGGTTTGTTTTCCACTCCGTAGGGTTGTTTTAGTCGTCAGAGGCGGGTTAAATTTTGAAGTGGGCATGGAGCGGGAACGTGAGCTTAAAAAAAAGGACGTATTTTGGGCTTATTTTGACTAAATGTTGGGAACCGTACAAAAATTCCAAAATCATCATGGCTCAGCCGTGGCTATACATTAAAATGACAAGAGCCCTCTTTAATGCTTAAAACGCTATTCTGGATCGCTTTCCGTTTAGGGAATTTATTTCCGCTTGGCTCTGCAAGTGCACTCAGCGTTTAGGTAGGATGCTAGTAGAATAGCGCTAATTTAAGACAATATAAACGTCAAGTTTCTTATTGCGATTACTGCAAGGAATTCTACTGCTGCTCAAATTAGGGCAAGACTTGAATTATATGTAGATTTAAGATTTTTTTGGTTTTTTTGAAAGATATTTATGAATAGGTTTTGGTTGATATTAAATTGTTGAGGTTTTAAGCCCAAACCTTAGATTATTTTTCCTGTGGTTTCGTCTTTTATTAAGGTCCTTTCTCCGTAGTGCGCGCCTAGGTTTAGGATTTCAGAGAGAAAAGAACGAAAATATAAGATACAACTTACCATTCTCTTTCAGACCGTAGCTTAACCATAGGGAAACAGATTTATGATTATAAAAGAAAAGATTGTAGCAAAAAAAAACTTTTTTTGCGGGCTATATATTTTGTACTAAGGATCAATTAGGCTCCGCGTTTTTTTAAGGCTGAAAAGTTTGACATCTAGATTAATGTGTAAACTTTAAGCTTATTTCAACGAATGAAAAAAAAAACTGTTTAAAAAAATGAAAATTTCCGTTTACTAATTAGTGAAAATGAAATATCAGTACCCTTTATAGGGATACTTTTTAGACAAGTATTGAAAACACATATTTAAAATAAGTAACAATAACTTTTCGACGGAAAATTCTCTAGGTGGGAAGACTTTACAAAATTTCGCTTTTAATCAGAATTAGCAATAGGATTTCACTTGAGAACACTGCTTGTACGTTTTTGCTTGACTAGGCTCACCTTTCTTTTCCAGGCCTTACTTTAATCATAAAGTTATCTTGTAAATAAATAAATAAATATCTTGTAAATAAATCTTGTAAATAAATTACTGTGAAACGCTAAAATTTGGGCAATTTTAGCAATTTAGAAACTGATCATGATGGGAGTCTTGGTTTTCATAGGCTTGGAGTTATTTTGGCTTGTTTTTCAAAGGGTCTGGCGTGTTTTTTTTTTTTTTTTTTTGTTTTTTTTTTTTTTTTGTTTTTTTTTTTTTTTACCTTCTGGAAATACTGCCCCTATATTAATTCCACTAAAAGAGAGGAAAGTAAAAGTTGAGGAGTTACTGGGGAAAGAAAATGACGATTAACATTTTACTACATTTATAATAAGTAGTTTTGAAAATATATAGAAGTAAAGACTTAAGAAAAAAGAAGAATTAGGATTCTTAATTTCAAATTCTTGATCCGGCTTAGGAGTCAATAAATCGTCGTTATATTATTGAGAAGAAAACGGCTAAAAACGGAAGTGAATTTTCGATTCTTTGTTACTTCTATTCTAATGCATAAACTGGAATTACTAGAAAGTATAAAAAATCACTTATTATGTCAATTGACCTTCATCCTATCACTACCTTTTTTACATTTTTTTCTTGGAGGTGAAAATCCCACCAATTCCAGTATGTATAAACATAAAGATGCAGTACATAGTACATAATACTTTAATAAGCGTTATGTACCAGAAACCAGAGGCAAAACAGAAAATGTTCTTGTGGAAATTCCTGGTGACATCCATGATCTTTATTCCGGCCAAAAAAAAAATACAAAATTCCACATTTTTGCAGATAGAAGCTCGTAACCTCTGCAAATGGGTTTTCTGATACGCTGAATCTAGTGGTATAATTTTCGCTAAGATTATATGACTTTTACGGGGGGTTTTCCTCTTTTTCAAAAATAAGGCACATTTTCTCAGGCTCGTAGTCTTTGATGGGTAAGACTAAACCTAATGAAACACATATTTGAAACAGCATGAACATCCGATTCTTTTGATATATCTCTTGGTATCAAATTCCGTTTTTTACAATTTTGGTTACTATTGAGTCGGATCGCTCCTTAATTCAGAGGTAGGTCGTAAAATTCATATCCAGTGTTCTATTTTAGCGAAACCTGACGTTCACAACTTTCAGTTTCACTGTCTAAATTTGGCAACGACTTTTTTATCAGGCTTTTTTGCATATAGGAAACAAGATAAGACGAGCAACAATTAACAAATAACAAAGTGTTTCTGATCGAAGCAAAGAGCGAGGCTCAAACTTAAACGAATAAAAACTAATACTTCGCAGCCTGTGTAGCATATATCTATAAAAAAAAGCTCGAATAAGCCGATTCAAAATTCCCCCTCCGAAAAAATCCTGGATAGGCACTTCTCTATGAGACCCTCTTCGAAAAGTGGTTCTTACGTGTTTTGGCCGAATGTAAAACAAACAAAAAGATGTATACATACAAAATATTAAACAAATTAAAAAAAAGACTATGCAAACACACCTATTGGGCTTTCTTGGCAAAATGGTTCTTACATGTTTAACCGAACGTAAAGCAAAAAAATTATAAACAATAAAAGTAAATACAACTAATATGTTTATTACAGTATTTATAATAATTTAGCTCAATAACAATTTGTTCCGAGGGCGTAGCAAAGATTTAGAACAGCTATGGCAAAATGTATCACCGCTCAGGTTAGGACCACACTTGACAGCCATAAAACAAAGAAGGCCAAAAGCTAGGGTATTGGGAACAATAGCAACGAATTTAGCTAAGTGCTGACCAGAAGAATGGACACCGAAACAAAAAGAGGAAGGGATGCTTGAAAATTCTCAGAGAAAGCGTGTCCGGATCATTTTGGCCTAAGAAAGCTTGAACGGATTGATCGCAGCGTCTGAGCACCAGGTGCGTAATGTATAGAGGGATCTTAAACTGCTGAAACAATATACAAGTCTTTTAAACGTGTCCGTAGGAACGCTT
This sequence comes from Artemia franciscana, assembly GCF_032884065.1. Classification (NCBI taxonomy): domain Eukaryota; kingdom Metazoa; phylum Arthropoda; class Branchiopoda; order Anostraca; family Artemiidae; genus Artemia; species Artemia franciscana. The sequence continues at coordinate 51,681,427 of NC_088869.1, forward strand.
GATTTGGAGCTTTGTTAACTAGGGATTTTTCATGTGGCAAAAGTGCGTTTTAAACGTTTTCCATGTTCGAGAATTATGACCTGAAAACAGATACTACAGACTTGCTCTAGATTACAAGTTTGAATAAAGAAAGGATGACATCCTAAGATACAACTCAGGAAAGACACCTAGAACACCTAGAAACCTCGTTTCGACTTAAATCGAACCTTTTGTTATAATGTGACAATAAATAGACGCATCCACAAATCATCTGATTAAAAAGTGAGTTAGCATTATTGTTGTGCAGGGATATTGTTTTTTTAATAAAGTTTTTCTGATGAAAGTGAAAAGTGAAGTTGAAACTTAAAACGACCGAAAATTATTGCATCGCGGTTCATGCAAATGCATATTTTCAATTATAACAAGTAATTGTTTTGGAAAGTAATAAACCTTCGCTTAATAATGGTCGCTTAACGAAAAGCCTGACCTAAAGAAAAATTCTGATAAATAATTGTGGATCCTAGAAAGACATAGTTGCATATGTTAAGTTTGGCATACAAAGTTGCACTGGAACTATCTCCCTAAGTATTTACGTATTCAGAAAAAATTCTAAACATTAAAATTCCCAAAAAAGACAGAAAAGAAAAAACTATACGGAAAATACATTTAATGACGAAAAAACTCTAACTAGAATTTTAAATTAAGCATAAAAAGTTGTATAAAATTAAAATTTCTTGACAAAAAAAAATATTTTATGAATGATATTTACCGTCAATCAGTGTCTTAAATATTTTTTTAGAAATCTATCCAAAACATTACGGTTTCTTTATTCCCAAACTAAAAAGACAAGGGCTGACAACAGGACCTTTAAGAACAATTTATAGGCGTGTAGAAGCGTGGGAAACGGATAAATGCACCGAGTGGTCCGTAAGCTCCTCGAAAGAAAAAGAGAAACAAATATTAGAATGGAACTTAACATTTCGTGGAGTTTTTGAGAATTTTTAATACGAATTTTTTTTCGGCGTCACCTTTTACAGAATTAGCCTAGCACCTTAGCCATTTTTCTAAATTTTTAACCAATCTTATTACACAAATTTAAGAATCATTTTTTACCTCTTGGAATTATTCCTTCATAGAACTTTTATGGAGACACAATGAGAGAACATGAAGTGGATAATACTATTTCAGACTCGGTGGAGTGCTAAGCCATCCGAGGCGGATTTGTTGGAAAACTCACCCTATCCTCCCGTACTGTTGGAAGCTTCAGCTTCAGCTTCACCTTTGAAAGCCCCCCTCTATATCCCAAAGATTTGAAATCATTTTTCTTTTATGATCTTCCCTTCAGTCTAGTCTGGAATGAGCAGCTCTTACCCTTTTCATTACAGGATATTTAGATATATGAATCTAAGGATTCGATCTGTTTCTCGAGCACGAGTTTAAGCCCTTTTTCATGGTTTAATTAATTCGAAAATAATTCCTCTAAAAAATATTTGAACATTCCCCCCTTTTCCAAGGTCGCTATGGTCACTTGTATATCTAAAAGTAGATACTTCATAACAAATTAAAAACATCAATATTTACTCGAATAAAGGTAAACAAATATTCATGGGTAGGCTACATAATTAGTATCTGACTGGACTAACAGGAACGATACTTCAAGAGCCAAAAAATAAATCCCACCTAACCTGCCTAAGCAAATTAAAGAACAGATGGTTTTTGAGTAGAAAGAAAACAAGGATAGAAACACTCCTGGCATAAGAATACGACACTGAATAATTATTCAAATAACGGATAAAATTATTTGGCTATTCACTGCCAAAAAATGTTTGACTTAAAACTATATGTTTCCATTCAGAAATCTACTGAGTATATATGTAAAAACACTATATGGCCTATGAGGTAGGAGGATGAGCTATTACAAAATATGAAAAAGATAAGCAACGCTTATTTTACGTTTCGAATTGAATTTACAGAAGAAGAGAAACATGAAATATTTACATAGAACTTTTGTAAATCGCTTTCAAGTTTGTCAAGAGGAGGTTAGTGCTTAGTGTACAGCAAGAACAGTCATTCACGCCACATCAAACCTTACACTGGAAAGTCGCGGTTGGTCTTTGGCAGCACCATAGCCTGTCCAGTAGCCCTATTATTGAACCTCTTTGACGTTGCCAAGTGAGTTTCAGGTGGCCAGCCAAAATTGGATAGTTATATTCAGCAGAGTGACTCGAATGGGTTGGACAGAAGACGGATTTTGGAGCAAAATATTACACCCAGCTTTCTAGCATAGGAAGATGAAATACGATCGAGATAGGCACTCCAGAAAATAAGCTGAGAGATGGATTCCAAGGAGGAAACATCCCCCAACTCTTCATCGCTTCATTTTTAAACTGATGTCGTGATGACGGCATAGGACTTTGGGTAGGAAGATAGACAATTACTTAGTATTTGCAGGATTGAAGTTGACGATCCAAGCACCAGACCATTTCACAATCTCCAGGAGATCCATGAGAAATTATATGAAAGTAATTGCAGTCCTTCGTTCTTTAAAATGGCTGCACGCTGTTGTATCGTTGGTCAAGCTCAATGCATTTGCTAGATTGTCCGTCGAATGGCAAACATATATAAGGAAAAGGATAAGGTCCACGATATTGCTTAGGTGTTTATCATGGACTAAGTTTTTGAAGGCACGTGACAATTTACTTCTGTTACTTGTAAAGGACTTGTTGAAATTTGAAAGGGCAAAGGGCAAAGTCCACGGGGTGTCCAGTATTGTAAACATTCAAAACATATTATTCACCTTTCCATTGAATTTTCACAAAAGATAAAACTATTTAACAAAGAAGGATATTTTGGAAATTATGGGAAGGGTGCCAACTAGGAATCTTAAAAATTGATTTTAAAATCGGTTCTATTACTGAAAAGCCACCAAATTTCTTCGTAAGAATGTGACTGGGGTATTCACTTTCAGTATCTCCTAGGAATTCAATTAACTGACAACCTTTAAGGTAATGACCCATATATTCTTGGAAGCAACAGCCTTGCTACTAATTAAAGGATATCTCATGCATAAAACATTCTACAATGGGAAATAGTGAATCACACGAAAGTTAGATAATTTATAGTATTAAATAAATAGATAGCAATAAATAAATAGATAGATCTTAAAATAAATAGCAAGTACGTCCCTAAAAAAAATGTCCCTGAAAATTTCAACACGGTCTCCCACCGTAAGACAAAACAGGATTGACCTACGAGAACTCCAACTTTGGAAATACTCATTTACGAAGAGAAAAGACTCCCCCCCCCCCTCCAGCTATAATCGTAATTCTGTATCCATCCACATGTATCGATATTTTCTTCGAAATTTAACTTCTATCCAAAAATGAGTAGATTCTAAAAAGAAGCTATCAGGCTCGAACCGATGCCCTCGAGATAGGGAGTTTAATAATCCACCATCCGAGCCAGCCACGCTCAAACATAGTAGAAGAATTATAATCTGAATTACTGGGAATAAAATCAAACAGCGTGTTTATTTGTTGTTTTTTTTTTCAGGGGTGATCGTAGCGACCCAGTGGTCGTAGAATGTTGCGAGAGGGCTCATTCTAACGGAAATTAAAAGTTCTAGTGCCATTTTTAAGTGATCAAAAAATTGGAGGGCACCTAGACCCCCTCTCACGCTCATTTTTCCCCAAAGTCATCAGATCAAAATTCTGAGATAGCCATTTATTCACCATAGTCGAAAAACCTAATAACTATGTCTTTGGGGACGACTTAGTCCCCCGCAGTACCCGTGGGAGGGGTTGCAAGTTACAAACTTTGACCTGTGTTTACATACAGTAATTGTTACTGAGAAGTGTACGGACGTTTTCAGGGGGATTTTTTGGTTTGAGAGGGACATTTGAGGGGGGGGGGGGTTACGCGGGAGGATCTTTCCATGGAAAAACTTCTTAATTGGGAAGAGAATTTCAATGAAGGGGTGCAGGATTTTTTATCATTATTTTAAAAGAAATGAAAAAATAAATATGAAAGGTTTTTTTTCTACTGAAAGTGAGGAGTAGCATTAAAACTTAAAACAAGCATAAATTATTACGCATATAAGGGGCTCACCTCCTCCTAATACCTCACCCCCGACACCTCGTATTTTCCCAAAATGTATTTGATATAAATTTTGAGATGGCCATTTATTATCGTAGAAACAGAAAAAAAACTTATTCGATTGGAAATTGAAAAGGCCTTTTTTAATAGTAAAGTGATTGGACGGCAACAAGCCCCCCTCCCCACCCATAAATTCCCAAAACATGTCTAATCAAAATGTTTACATTTTGAAGAAATTCTGTCTTCGAGGATAACCCCCCCCCAAGAGCCCTCGTAGCAAGAGTTATAAGTTATGCCCTGTCGAAGGCAGATGAGGTTTTTATTGAAAAGGTGGTCATACAAACTCCGGAGGGGACTCATTTGATTCGAAATGAGATGTTCTAGTTCCCTTTTGAAGAGTCAAAGTGATGGGTGAAAACGCCCAGTGGGTGTAAACGCCCAGTGAGTGTAAACACCCAATATTCTCTTTTCGGAGAATATTGAAGGGGGGGAGAAGCTGAACTAAATCAAAACACCTTACGTGTATACGGATTGTCAAAAGAGTACAACACGGAAGTAACTAAGTATATTAATTTGGAAAATTAATGCTGCTATAACTATTGTTACTGTGCAAGCTAAGGGTATTAAGGTGAAGCTTTTAAGGAATATTTAGGCGGATGTAAAAAAAAAAAAAAAAAAAAAAAAAAAAAAAACTATGAGCATGTAGACTTTCAAAAAGGTGACAAAGCAATATCTGAAAAACAACTTTCATTATTAATTTAGATCTTTAAGGGTAAGTTTTGAACTATTCAGAAGTCACTATTTTTATATACTTGTAACTATATGTATACTTTCAATACTACAAATACAGTTATAATGTCGCTAAAGGTATTAAGATGTAAAATTTAGAGAACGTTTAGGACTTTCAATTAAAAGAGAAACTGCATGCATGCACGTTTTCAAAAGGGCATATAAGCAATATCATAGGCAGCACAACTTATAATAGCTAAAAATATCAATGAAACTTTTAAAGGAGCTAATTCAATTCCAAATTATAAGTGCTGGTGCCCTTTTTAAGAGAAGAAAAATATTTGAGGGCAAGCAGCCCTTCTTTCAAGCCCCTTCATCCAGTTTTAATTATTTAATCTGCGGAGAGCCAAAATCAAAACATGCATTAATTCAAAAACGTTCAGAAATTAAATAAAAAAAAAAAAAAGTTTTTTTTAAGTGAAAGTAAGCAGCGACATTAAAACAGAAATTACTTCGTATATGAAAGGGGCTACTTCCTCATCAACGCGCCGCACTAAGCACAAAAGTTTTTTACTGTTTTAAAAAGAAGAGTCAAACAGTTCGTGGTAACGAACTGTAGTAAGGAGTGACCCGGCTCAATAGTAACCAAAACTCTAAAAAATGGAATTTTGGCACCAATAGCTACATCAAAAGAATCGCATTTTAATGCTGATTTTGAATATATAAGTGTCATCACGTTTAGTCTTACCCATCAAAAGTTACGAGCCTGAAAATTTTAGAAAATAGGGGGAAACACCCCCTAAAAGTCATAAAAACACCATCAGATTCAGCGTATCAGATAATCCTCCTGTAGAAGTTTCAAACTCCTATCTACAAAAATGCGGAATTTTGTATTTTTTCCCAGAAGGCAGATCACGGATGCGTGTTTTTTTTTGTTGTTTTCTTCAGGGGTGATCGTGTCGACCCAGATGTCCTAGAATGTTACGAGAGGGCTCACTCTAACGGAAATGAAAAGTTCTAGTGCCCTTTTTAAGTGACCAAAAAATTGGAGGGCACCAAGGCCCCCTCCCACGCTAATTATTTTCCCAAAATCAACGGATAAACCTTCTGAGATAGCCATTTTATTCAGCGTAGTCGAAAAACCTTATAACAATGTCTTTGGGGACGACTTATTCCCCCACGGTCCCCGTGGGAGGGGCTACAAGTTGCAAACTTTGACCAGTGCTTACATATAAAAATGGTTATTGGAAAGTGTACATGCGTTTTCAGGAGGATTTTTTGGTTGGGGGAGGGGTTTAGAAGAGGGGGATATGCTGGAGTAACTTTCCATCGAGGAATTTGTCATGGGGGAAGAAAATTTCTATGAAGGGAGCGCAGGATTTACTAGCATTTAAAAAAAAAAAAAACAATGAAAAAATAAACTCGAAAAAGTTTTTTTTTCAGCTGGAAGTAAGGAGCAGCATTAAAACTTAAAACGAACAGAAATAATTACCCATATGAGGGGCTCACCTCCTCCTAATACCTCGCCCTTTACGCTAAAGTATTTTTAGTAGTTTCAACTATTTATTCTACGGCTTTTGTGATTCAGGGGTCATTCTTAATGAATTGGGAAAAAATTTAAGCTTTAGTGTAAAGAGCGAGGTACTGACGAGGGGGCGAACCCCCTCATATATGTAATAAAAACATGAGGATACAAAAGTTCTTTACGTAAGATAATTTATAAGTTACGTTTATCTTTTACCAATAAAAAGATTCGTATAAAATTAAAAGTTCTAGTTGCCTTTTTAATTAACCAAAAATCGGAGGGCAACTAGGCTTCCTCCCCCGCTCTTTTTTTCTCAAAATCATTCGATCAAAATTATGAGAAGCCATTTAGCCAAAAAAAAAATTCGTTTTAATTATTCCTCTGCGGAGAGCAAAAATCAAAACATGCATTGATTCAAAAACGTTTAGGAATTAAATAAAAAAAAAAGTTTTTTTTTTAACTGAAAGTACAGAGCGACATTAAAACTTAAAACGAAAAGAAATTACTTCGTATATGGAAGGGGCTGCTTCCTCATCAACGCCCCGCTCTTTACGCTAAGACACTTTACGCTAAGTTTTTTAACTGAAGTTTTTTAATTTATTGAGATCCAATCACCCATTCGTAAGATACCTCGATTTCATGTCTTCCAAGAATTCCGGCTTTCCGCTCCAACTCCCTTCAATGTCACCGGATCTGGTCGTGATTTAAAATGAGAGTTTTAAAGCACAAGATCCTGATCCCTCTACTCTAAGCGTTTTCCAAGATTTTAAGGTTCCCCCCTCAATTCTCCCCAATGTCACCTGTATCCAGTCGGGATTTAAAATATGAGCTCTGAGACACGATATCCTTCCAAACTTTAAATTTCATTAAGATCCGATCACTCCTTCGTAAGTTAAAATACCTCATTTTTTTTCTTTTTAAAACAAGAGGTCTGAGACACAATATCAATCTAAATATTAAATATACCTCATTTTTTCTTTTTTTTTTCCGAATTAACCGGCCTCCCCTCTCCCCTTGGTTAATACCAAGTGCCATAAAACTTGTTTCTTATTTAATCAATAAATAAAACAGACTCAAAACGAACAGAAATCGCAAAGAAATAGGCGAACGAGCAAAATCTCGTTTGCTCGAGATTCATCAGCAGGGCTGATGACCCCCATGCCTTCTCAGAACCTTAACACAATTTGGGCTATACTGAAAACAAAATACGTTTGAAATTTTTTCACTTTTCTTACTTTCATAAATAAAAATGATAAAAACTTTTAAGGAGTAAATAACAGTATATGTCAATTAAGCTGACAATCCACGGTCATTTGTTTTTTTGTTGTTGTTTTTTGTTCTTTTTTTTGTAAAATGTTTTTTGTCCCTCATCCTAGACTTAGAAAATTCTGTGAGTTTGGTCAATTAGAAAGGAAAAACTGTTCAATCGAAATTTGAGCAAAACGAAGTGTTTATAACCGTTTAAATGAATTTTAATTAAGCATATACGAAGAACTCTCCCAAGCACTCACCCTTGAACATTTTGCGCATGTTTATAGATTTGGCAGATCTCAAATCAGAGATTTGAGAGACTAATTTATCCCGAAAATTACAATTCAATGAAAACAATGACAAATTCTAATCGAGGAAAATTGCAGTCCTTTCTTAAGTATTTCCAATTGTTTATGTTTTCGCTATATCCGATGTGAATAAAAAAAATTCCATCTCTTTTATTTTTTGTTTTACTTCCAGTTACAATATTTAGAAAGCACAAATGGACTGAATCGCTATGTCCAATTTATTCCATGAATGTTTATTCCATGAATAACGGCTTTTTTTATCTAGATTGAAACTCTTCTAACATACTTCAAAACTTTCGTTATTTTCATCAGATAATAGTTATAACTAATAGTTAGATTTAATTTCTTTTCAATGATTATAGATTCTGATATTTGAAAGAGCCAACCAACTTATAGACAGGCTTCCTACTTCGAATTAAGTTTCTTAGACTAAATAACTGAGAAGACCCGCATTAAACATACCACCACAAAGAAGAAAATAGGGGGAATCATCTTTCGCCTCCTCCAATATATGGACGCATGCGCACTAATGAACACTAACCTTGCAAGTTAATGCCAGAAAACAGTTCCTTATTATGAAAGAGACATTAAGCCCAATCAAATTATTGCTTTATATAAATGCATTAGAATAAGGAATCAACGATGACCGATTCCTAAAAATTTCAGCCCCTCCCCCCTTTGAACCGTTTGGACATTCACATCCATCACTTGGAAGGAAGGCTTGATTTTAAAATTTCCCTACTTGAAAAAGGTCTGAGAGCAAACCCTTGAGAAGAAGAATATTAAAATTTCACATCCATATCAAAGAGCCAGTCATTACTGAGAGACACAAACAAACTTCACAATAAGAACTGAATTTCTATTCTTTCCGGAGTAGACCAGGTATTAGGACTAAGACTTAAAATGTTCCTTAAAGAAAACTAGTCTTAAGCCGCAAGTGCATGGAAAGAGGAAAGAGATATTTCCTCCGTTGGAGGATCAGTGGAAAGGCTCAGGTTTACGCAGGATGTAGGCCTAGGCCTAATCAGCAGCCTGGAAAGAGGGGAAGGTATTTCAACTGTCTAAAATCTAAGTAGTTACACGTGTAAATATTTAGATTTAGATTACATAATAGAGTAAAGATGTTTTTTTCTTCGATGAAATGTGTCGACGAATTGATTTGGATAAAGTTCAACATCCGGCCACGCTCTTCAGTGCAACATTATAGCATCCAATATCATAAGCAGCGAAATAGTGCTATCGAAGTAATGAGCAATACGGCTTCTTCTTTTTTACCTGACCTCTTAGTAAGGAGTGTTCGTAGAATCTTTAGAGGGGGGTTATTTGACTAGAAATTAAAAACTCAAGTATTTTTTTTAAAGAGTAAAAGTGATTGGAGGGCAACCAGCCAGCCTCACATGCCCTTTTTAGCTACCCGCCTCTCCCTCAATACCCGAAGACATCACAAGTCTTAGTCAGCCGTGGGGTGTTGATTAGGGGTCAGGATAGCTTCAGTCATTTAGAAGAGCAAGAATTATTCAGATTTTAATCCATTTATTTGAACAATACCTCCTTTCCCATCCATTCAAAGTTCTATAATAAAACTATTATTAAAATTTGTTGCAAAATTTTGACCAAAATATAAGTAGCAGGTCAAAATCTTAGTTCTTAAGCAGGAAAAACGATAGTTTTTTCTTACAAATATCACTTTTATTAGCAAAAAAAAAATGACAATAAAAAACGAACAAAAACTATTTTAGAAAAAACTTCCTCAAGAAGAGGTTTTTCAAAGAAAGGTGAAGAGCTACTTTAAATCAAATAAGAGAAGAATTAAAGTCAAGTATTGGTTCAAAGTTATAACGAATAAAAATCGCTATCAATAAATAAATGGGACCCAATTCGAACAGAAATTACAATGACTAATCAAGGCAAGCTTAAAACGAACAGAAATTACCACAAACAGGAGTAGGATTAACACCGCAAGTCTTTTAAAATCGAGAGCGTAACTTACATTTTACTGAAAACAAAACTTATTTTAAACCTTTATTCTTTTATAATATTAATAAATCTGAAATTGCTGAAACTTCCAGGAAGGAATATATATTAGTCAGTCCACTTTTAATTGTTCTTTTGAGTAGTCCTGGTTATTGCGGTGATTTTTTTTTCTTGATTTTTTCGTTGTAGTTTATGTCCGTTTTAGGTCTTACTTGTTCATTGATAGTAACATATATTCGTTCTAAGTTTGAATTATTATTTCACTTTATTTCTGCTCTTCATTGGTTTAATATCGTTTTTTACTTCTCTTTGAAATTTTTTTTTGAAATTCTCAAAATTAATCTCAAGGTATACTAACAGGTCGAAAACATACTGAATTTAAAGCCTATAACAGCTGACAGAACTGTCAGATGCTAGTCAGAGCCCTTCAGGATTCTACGCTCTGTTCTTTTTTTTCTTATTAAAAAAAGAAAGAAAAATATATAAGCAATTCGTTTTCTTTTAAAAAGCTCAAGTTCTCGACATTCAAAATCAAACATGGGTAGAGCGACATTTTATGTTCGGTTATTGTCACTGTTATTGTTACTACTACTACAGACATCTCGTCGCAGCACCAAATGGCATAACCATTCGCATAACCAACAACCCTCTCAAGACTAAGTAAGGAAGCTTCAGAGACAACTGAGGGAGTTACGAGATAAAGTAAATTATGGGGATATAGACAGTAATCTTCTGTTGAACTTCAGAACTTTTTTCTTATAGGATTACTTTTTATACTTTTCAGACTTATTAGAATTGGATGATAAATATTTTTTAGACTTATTAGGTTTACATATTTTTTAGAATCATTAGACTTACTAAAAAAATTAGCTTTCACTAAAAATAACTAGTGTTTTTTCTTCAATTTCAGTTAATTCTGAGTCGAATAGTTGCAAAATCGGCAATCTCTAATCAGTTTTAAAACATGTTAGTTCTTCCACTTCTTCGTTTTTCATGCCGCTCCAGAGCTCCAAACTTATGAGCCACGGGGTTTATTTATGAATCCTCCCAACCCCCCAGAAAAACATGCATCAGATAAAGGAAAACGGCCTGTAAGTCGGCTAACCTTTCCTAAGAAATAGTCTACACAGTAACCTTTGACCTACTATCTAAGAAATTAATTTAGGTAGGTATAAATACCATGGAAACGCACACCACACATTTCCATTTAAAAAAGCAATCAAGAAAATTAGCATCATAATAGGAATTTGAAAAAAAAACCTTTTACATCTTGGCACTCGAAAGGAACAAAGACGAATACAACAATACTTTTAAATATAATCCCAGATATAGGCACACACAGATCCGACCCTTAAGGAGAAGGGGTCGAGGCATTTTTAAAAGGCAACAGGGGTTAAAAAAAATATGCATGATCAACTATTTTTTAATCTGCCAGAGTCCTTCAAATCAACATCGGAGAGAGGATTCTACCTCTATCTCCTTCCCTATGCACAGGTGTGATTATAGATGATGTGCATTGCGGATAGAATTCAGAATCAGTATGATAAAATTTTACTATTACACATAGTGGAGTAACTAGCTTAGGTGCCGCCCGAAGGGGACTCTAAAAGGACTACTCCTTTACTGAGTCTAATGAATGCCTCCCACCCCCCTACTTCGATACCTTAAAACAGACTATTGTAGAAAATGACGGTGGTAACATCAATGCTATTCAACTGCTTAGATTTTTTTTATGTAAACATGATATTTACAACAGAGTGGGACAATTATTTACACAAACAATAAAACATAATAAATGGTTGGATGACGACCATGGTGCATTGTGATGAAAATGAAATTAATACTGCGACCTCCAGGTTTGTGATTCATTGTTTGTGGGACCGCAATTTCAGAGGCGTAATACCCATCGTCAGCTTTGGCTGCTACATCCGTCTTTTCTTTCTTGACAGTCGGTATTGGAGGGATCAATATGGCACGGGGTAGGAAAGATCGGTTCTTGCGCAGAGTGTGCGGGATGTAGGAAGGCGGTTATTTTTAGTTGGGTGTAGTGTGGGATTTGAAGTATAGGTAGCAGGTTCACTGAAATAAAAGTTACCACTCCTTAAATAGTTTTAATTCTTTCTTATTAGACAGTTTTTTTAAATGCCTTTTTAAACTTCCGAGCCATATACTCGTTACTAGGTTACAACTATCACTGCTGGGCGCTTTATGGCCCATTGTCCAATATCCTTCAGGTTCTCAAGATTTGACGGTTCTTTGCTTCCTCTAACTTCGAACTCTGGAGTTGCACTGGCATTAGCGGGTGGTTTTAATTTCTCAGTGGAGATTTTTTGCAACAAAGCTATAGTCAGGAGAGCTTGAGGATTCCACAGCAGCAAATTCAACTTTGGTACCAACAATGTCTAATTCTGCATCCAGATCAAGCTCTATCACAAAGTTTCTGACGGTTGTTTAGGTGTTTTCACAAATCAAAGCTCGATCTTTCGTGGTTGTGGCCCTCCTCTCTTTTGTTCTCTTTTTTTCCTTCTCTCTGTGCCACCTCTAGAAAGTGCAGCCCGGGACGGTCACACCCCCATAATTACGCCACTGATTCCACATTTTTACGTCCTTTGCTTTATTCAAGTTTTTAAATACTTCATGTATTTCTATCTATGTATAAAAGCTCTTCAGAAGCCAAAACGGTAAATTCCAGTTATCATAATTTTGAAGTTTCGGGTTGAGTCTTGATTTTTTTTTTGTGTATAAGGGAATGTCTCAAAATAAAGAACGATTTCCTGAATAAAAAAAAATGGCCTCTGAATAATATACCATTGCTTTTTAGGTTTCCAAGATTAAGTCGAGTTGATCTTGTGTATGCATTGGGACAAGTACTACTACTACTGCTAACAACTCAATGCAGAACCAAGCCACCTGATGCCAAAACAGCTACATACACTGCTCCTCCATCCCAATTTATTCAGTCTCCCTCTTTACACCCTGCCAAGTACTACTACTACTGCTAACAACTCAATGCAGAACCAAGCCACCTGATGCCAAAACAGCTACATACACTGCTCCTCCATCCCAATCTATTCAGTCTCCCTCTTTACACCCTGCCAAGTACTACTACTACTGCTAACAACTCAATGCAGAACCAAGCCACCTGATGCCAAAACACCTACACACACTGCTCCTCCATCCCAATCTATTCAGTCTCCCTCTTTACTCCCTGCCAAGAAGTTACAATTTCCCTCAAATCTTTCCTTACGACATCCACCCACCCCATTCGGGAACGACCTGCTTTTCGTTTGGACCTACATGGTTGGCTGACCAAGACAGCCTTTGGTAATCTGTCCCCCTTGATCCACCGAACATATCTTAGCCATCTCAACCTTTCTCTCATTATAGCCCTCGAAAGCAAGATTGAACCACAATTTTTGTACAACTAACTGTTTGACATACAGTCAGTCAGTCAGGTACCCAAAAACATAACGGCCATTGAATAATAATAACTGGTCTGCATCAGGTGGTTGGGGCATGACATAAGTAATTACCGATTAAAATATAATTTGACAAATTCTCTATACTAAAAAGAAAAAGCTGAATTTTTTTCAAATAGATAGAACTGGTCTTGACAAAGAATCGAAACCGGAAATTATTAACCTAATCGCCAATAAATTACCATGACCACGCTCTTATTATAATTATCAATGTTAGTATTACCGTAAAAATATGAAAATCCAATAATAAAAAAATCTACCCCAAAAAATCCATCAAAAACAAAAGTAATACCTTAATTTTACAGAGGTCCCGAGGGGTCACCGATTTTGAGAAATCACGTAAACCAAGTGATGCGCGTCAAGCGTGACAGAACAATGCTTATGTTAGTGGGATTGTGCCAAGTGTTACAAGGACTGTGCAACGCATGGCACTCTGTGATATACCCCAGGTGGCAGGAAGTGAGCGAACCCTCGAGAGAACCGAGAAAACTGTAAGATGATTAACGCCGAAGAAACGGGGAAAAATACCAGAAAAACCAGAATTTGTAACTTTTTACCTTGGAGTATTGAGCTTTTTCTCGAGGGGTTGTCAACTCTCACCTGGTGTACATCTATGAGCATTTCTAGTTTCGCTACGAGCGGCACATTTTTGCCCCACCACCGCTGGAGCAAACTTGGTGTACACAATATCTTAAATGAACATTCCCTCACTTTGTCCTATTTTCTTTACTCTGTTTGTTTTATAGAGTTAATTAATTTGGCAAGGGAATTATATCACTCCTCTCCACATACCCACTAGAGAATTAAAATTTAGTTTCTAGCTTTGACTAACTCATCACCTTCTTATCTTACGCAGGTCACAATACGTGTAGACAGAATATAATGTCAGGAAAAATTAAAATGTCAAAACCACTTATAGAATATTCATACTCTTGACTATATGCCTTCGTTATCTTGGCTGTCCATTGACACGAAATAAACACACACACAAAAAAAAATGTAAGTTCAATTCTGAATCAATTATACTTTTAAAACCAGGCCATCTGAACAGAAGGATATTCATTGCCTACTATTATTATCGATTCATTTTTTTTTTTTTTTTTTTTTTTTTTTTTTTTTTTTTTTTTTTTTTTTTTTTTTTTTTTTTAATGAGAGATTGCAATGCCTTCTTTTGATAGTGATGAGCTGTTATTCGGGATTCTTAAATCAACACAGTCGGGGTGCTAGATATATCTTAGCAATGTATAGTTTCTTGTTTTTTCCAAAGATTCTGAGGCTCCACAAATAGCACATTCTCTTAATCTTTATCTGGCTTCTTATGCTTTATTCCTCTTTTTTTAAGACGACCCTTTATTTTTACAAAAATGAGCCAATAGGATTGAAGACGTATATCTTTTATGCAATTAAATAGAAAAAAAACAAGTTTTTTTTAACCGAAAGTAAGGAGCGGCATTAAAACTTAAAACGAACGGAAATTACTTCGTATATGAAAGGGGCTGCTTCCTCATCAACGCCCCGCTCTATACGCTAAAGTTTGACTCTTTCTCTAAAAAACTTTAGCGTAAAGTGCGGGACATTGATCCTTACCTTCCGTTATAAAAACTTGTTTTTTTTTATTTAATTTCTGAACGTTTTTGAATCAATGCATGTTTTGATTTCGGCTCTCCGCAGACGAATAATTAAAACGAAATTTGCATATTTATTTTTTTTTTTGGCTAAATGGCTTTATCATAATTTTGGTCGAATGATTTTGAGAAAAAAAGGAGCGGGGGAGGAGGCCTAGTTGCCCTCCGATAACTTACAAATTACAAATTACAAATAACTTACAAATTAGCTTACGTAACAAACTTCTGTATTCTCATGTTTTTATTACGTATATGAGGGAGTTCACCCCCTCGTCAGTACCTCGCTCTTCACACTAAAGCTTAAATCTTGTCCCAATTTCATGAGAATGACCCCTGAATCACAAAAGCCGTAGAATAAATAGTTGAAATTACTAAAAATACTTTAGCGTAAAGAGCGGGGTATTAGGAGGAGGTAAGCCCATCATATACGTAATAATTTCTATTCGTTTTAAGTTTTAATGCTTCTCCTTACTTTCAGTTGAAAAAACTTTTTCATATTTATTTTTTCATTGTTTTTTTTTTAAATAATGCTAGAAAATCCTGCGCTCCCTTCATGAAAATTTTCTTCCCCCACGACAAATTCCTCCAAGGAAAGTTCCTCCAACATATACCCCTCTTCCCCCAACCTAAAAATCCCCCTGAAAACGTCTGTACACTTCAAAATAACCATTACTATATGTAAGCACTGGTCAAAGTTTGTAACTTGTAACCCCTCCCACGGGGACTGTGGGGGAGTAAGTCATCCCCAAAGAGATAGTTATAAGTTTTTCGACTACGCTGAATAAAATAGCTATCTCAGAATTTTGATCCGGTGACTTTGGAAGAATGATTAGCGTGGGAGGGGGCCTAGGTACCCTCCAATTTTTTGGTCACTTAAAAAGGACACTAGACCTTTTCATTTCTGTTAGAATGAGCCCTCTCGCAAGATTCTAGAACCACTGGGTCGATACGATCACCCCTGGAAAAAAACACACACACACAAAAAACAAATAAACACGCATCCGTGATTTGCCTTCTGGCAAAAAAAAATACAAAATTCCACATTTTTGTAGATAGGAGCTTGAAACTTTTACAATAGAGTTCTCTGATATGCTGAATCTGATGGTGTGATTTTCGTTAAGATTCTATGGCTTTTAGGGTTTTTTTTTCTCAGGCTCCTAACTTTTGATGGGTAAGACTAAACTTGATGAAACTTATGTATTTAAAATCAGCATTAAAATGCGATTCTTTTGATGTAACTATTAGTATAAAAATTCCAATTTTTTTTAGTTTTGGTTACTATTGAGCCGGGTCGTTCCTTACAACACTTCGTTCCCACGAACTGTTTGAAAAGACTTTGGTTATTACATGGTATTCTTGGGGATGGAGTCGGACGCTTCATTTAGGAGCAATGACCTAACTTACACGGAAGTTCTTTTTCATTGGTGGTAATGATAAACTGCAAAATTGTCAATAGGTCATTCTATTCCAGTTATTTAGGTTTCAAGATCCGAGGCAAGTGGCAAAACTCATAAAAATACAACTTGTTTTTTGACATCATCTCAAAAATATGACAATATTTTTGAGAAAAGAAAAACTTACAAAGCAAATCACAAAGAAAAAAAAACTTTTATTTTTCGTCAGTTTTAAGCCCTTCAGTTATGAATGCTCATTCGATTTTAAAATTTTCGCTAGAAATACTTAACTACTTCCCAAGCGTTAGAATATTTTATTCAGAAATTAATGGAGATGATAGTGATCATCCTTAATTGCCATTCAAATACAAAAGGTCATAGGCAGTATGGATTTAATTGTTAACGGGATGATAAACGTTACTGACTCCTAATGACTGCCTAGTCACTTAATAATTCTTTCACTCTTGCCTTGTTAATGGACCAAAATGAGTGGAAAGGGCGAGACAAAACTTACCCTTCAAACGTCCAGTGGTTAGAAATATTGAGGGTATAGAAAATTTATGGAGGGTATGGAGCTTTTAGCAATATTTGTTGGCGAAAATTCTCAATAGGTGCCAATTGCTGACATCGAACGTATATTAAAGATAATATCTTCATAGCAACGGAGAACGTAGCATCCATTGGGATTTGATCTTAAAGCAATGGCGACTATAAGCAATAAAGTTCTAGGAATATATATCTAAGAGGGAATTTATATTTATGTGGGAATATATATCTATGATGAAATTCCGTTACGACAATACATTAACGAATTTAATGATAATAAATTAGGCGGAAACGAGTCTGAAATAACATGAGCTAAAAATCCGTGATTTAATTTTCTGTATTTTTACCAAACCAATATAAAACATTTACAACATAGTGACGCGTCAAAGGGCTAAGAAGTTGGCAAGGGCAAAAATAAATAACTAAAAATACAGAGGCAGCCTCTGTAAACCAGTATAGTATCAATGCTCTATCTTATTGCCCTCTGGGCAGATTCACACGAGTCAAAAACAACACACAAAAACGACAGTTGAGGTATCGAAAACTTTATTTGTACCTAATTATGCGAGACAAGAAAGGAGCAAAATGGCAATATATGTGTCATCAACAATTGACAGAGGGCTTTAAATCCCCCCCCCCTCCACGGGACCAAACATACATTTAGTGAACAATTTATGAAATACTCGAGGGGAACGACAATTTCCAAGAGGAAGACGTCTTTTTAACCTTTGCCCTTTCCCCTGAAAAATGTTTTTACCCTCCTTCTTCTAAATATCTGCAGGCACCTATGCACAACATGTTTAAAAAAAAAACTTAAAACTTCTTGAGAACCAAATGGGAAACAATAAACCATATGAAAAATCTTTCATGTTTGGTTAAAGGGAAGGTGAAATATAAATCTTAGAAGCACTATAAGAACACGTGTTTTGAATTATCCAGCCAGTAGGGTATAAAAAGAATAATGAGACAAAAATGGACTTACCGATAGCCTGGATATCTTCGTTAGTGGGAGACGTAAAGGATTCACTGCTCAAACCTTGAAAAAACAAGTTAAGTTTATTACCAAAATAATAACTTCTAAGTATAAATATTGGATACAAAGGGATTAATACTCTTTAAGCAGAATATAAATAGAAAATAAAAGAAGCAACAATAAAACAAATTGCTAAAGGTCACAATGTGCTCACGGTTGTAGAAACGATTCCAGCATGATGAGTGAAACATGGCTAACAGAAAGGGGACAATTTCTAGGATATGTGGGAACTAGGGCAATTACTCTTTAGTCCAACAAAGTTATATTGAGATTCAATAGTCCATTATGTTGACGACATGATTTTACAGACACCTCCAGCTATTTTCTTTCCCTCTGAAGAGGTCGGATTAGATATAGAACTAATCAATAAAACTACCTTTTCTTGAGTTCCACCAAATCTATTTGAGATCCGTCAATCTCTTCCTATTACACATGGTGATGACAATAATTCCAGGACCTCCTCCTGCTTCATCTTCCACTGAAGTCAGTTCGAGTGCTGATACAGTAAAAAGATGACATTAACCTTTACTTCCTACTATGATTGGTCAAGATCAAATCATTCCTTCTGGTAGATCTTTTGATATATAGAATATAAGAATCCCACTTTCATGGATCCTCAGAAGAGGTTTAATTGCGTCTGGACAACCAAAAGGAAGGGCACTAGCTTTTGCTTCCTATCAAATTTAGCTGACAACCGATTGTTGTAGATGTGGAAACGATAGGATTCAGGAAATACTACTCCCGTTTAAAATTTTAGCTTGACTTGTTTCTGATTGCTCTTGGGTCTGAGCAGAAAATTATACCGAATTTAAGAAAATCTGATGGATATAAAAATCACATTATAAATAATTGGAACCTGGACTTCAAACCTCTAAGAGCCTATATAGATAATTCAAAGGCTAGAAAATTGTTTCTCTATCGTCTGAAGATTTTACTTTGATCTATGTTTGACAACCAATACCTTGAAAGATAAAGACTTTTTTTTGTGGAATTTTTCAGCCAATAGGAAAAATTTGATTGATTCAATTCAGCGCTAGCTAAGCCTCGGTATTAGTGAAATATCACTGTGAATGCGCCTTAGGCAAAAAGGTCACGATTAACTTTAATACTGAAATTATAATTCGATAATGGAAATCTACAACTCAATTTGGTAACCATCTACATCTACAGGTCAGAGCCTTTTCATTTCAAACTAATTCAGTAAATTTCAGCAGTACCCATGGCTTCGCATTTCTAAGTAGTAAATCAGTTGAATCTGATTTCAACTAATTTAAATTTGTTTTGATTGCAAATATGATTTTGCAAGATGGATTATGGATTCATAAAGTGGCCCCGAGTGACAGAAAGGGAAGCGTTTCATCAATGTATTAATGTCCCCCTTTGCAGAGGTATCCCCCTCCCCTGTAAGTACACATGACGTACTGAATAAATAGCTGCTAGCAACTTAAGCCCACAATTCAAACTGAAAATACTCGTTTATACTAATTTACCCAACAAATAACTATCCCACTCCCCCAGAGGCAACCCTTAATTTTACCAAAGAAATAGCCTATAGAGCCTTAAAAGGCAGCTTAAGAGAGAGCATTACGTTACCTGACACGTTTTCCGCAGCAAACCTACCTTTTCAGCTATCTTGTAAAAATACAACAGCATTTTAAAACTTTCAAACAAAAAAAACTGCTATTGTTAATTATTGCTGCTGTTTCGGTATCGTTGATGTAACATTTTAAATTATTTGCTGTATAATGACGCGTTAGTTATGTCGTTGTTGTTAATTACTCTTTGTTTACCATGATGTTATCTTTACAAGACAATGAATGTTGTTCAAAGCAGTAGTGATCGCAATAAACCGATGGTCGGAGAATTTCGGGATGGATCTCAGAGTCAAATTTTACCAAATATGGAGTACGCATGATATCCCGTCGTTTGAGAAGCTATCAGATAACCTGTCTAAGGTTTAATTCTTCTTCTTTTTTAATCTACGGTCTTATCAGACATATCAGCCACGCTGCACAGTTGTGATTTTTGTTTTTATGCCTTTCTTTTTCGTTTGTCTCTGTTTCTGCCACTATTACTGCAATTTTAATTGTTTGTCTATTTTTGTCTTCTTTTTTAGCTACTCCACTATTTTTCATAATTTTATAAAACAGGTAAAAAAAAAAAAAAAATTATTATTCCTACTCAAATGGGTATTTCGCAAGATATGTCGTTGCTTATAAATCTTACTCAGAGGAAAATCAAAAAGATAGAAAGTGACTGTTTTAAAAGCTTTCTATTGCTATTTTTTGTATTTTTGCTTGGTGTACTAGGAGTCGCTGTTCGCAGGAAACTTAAATCTACACTTCTTCTGAAAAGAAAATCATAAGTAACGACAAAGCTTACCCATTTTATCACTATACTGAAAAAACCCGAAGTAGGCTTTACTACAAAACGAGAGGATGATTTTCACTAATACCAACCTTTAGCTACCGCTGATTTGAACAAATCAGATTTTTCCTATTGGCTGAAAAATTCCACAAAAAATTGGGAATGGCATCAAAAAGCCCTAGCTAAATATCGATATAAATGAAATCTCCTTATTTATAGGTCTTTATTTTTTTAAGGTACTTCAAGCTTATCCACCACATACACATGGAGTATGGTGGGCTCCAATTCAAATTCTAGAATGTCACGGTTTGTCATGTAACTTACCATTTTTCTGTTAAGAAAAATTCGGTCCCCTTTCAAACAATTTGTTTGTGCATACGTATGCTCTCTGTCTTAACAAAACCTTAA
This sequence comes from Artemia franciscana, assembly GCF_032884065.1. Taxonomy (NCBI): domain Eukaryota; kingdom Metazoa; phylum Arthropoda; class Branchiopoda; order Anostraca; family Artemiidae; genus Artemia; species Artemia franciscana. The sequence continues at coordinate 51,702,140 of NC_088869.1, forward strand.
AAGAAATGACAGCGGCTCATGGCAAGCCTTTTCTGTCACAATTTACTTACTAAACAATTTCTTCCTTATTCCTTTTTTGGGTGGCGGGAGGGGGCTGTTTGAAACTTTTTTTATTTTCTTTCTTTTAACGAGATGACTCAACACGCAATTTAACGAGGATAGTGTTCCAGATAACAGAATACTGCAATACTTGACGAAAAACACCAAAATACTCAATGGAAAATGTTCCCAAATTATATTTAATAGACAAACAACAAGGTCATTTTTCAGGAAACTTAAGGATGGATAAATGATTCAAAAGCAGGTCATAAAAATGATTTATGGGATTCTAACAGCGGCTCCAAGTGGGAAAAGACAAGCATTAAATCAATGTATTATAAGCTTTTGAAAAGTAGCTTCATCCACAAAAGCGTCAATAAATTTCTCGGTTTTCAGAGGAAAAGGATTCTAAACAAGAAACGCAAAAAGGCAACTTTTACTTCTTGAAAAATAAATAAACAAATACAGTACTAAAAATAAATTGAACTAAATTATTTCTGTATTTCTCCTAAATGAAATATTATCAGCAATGACGGAGCTTGCCTATTACTCACTTGAAGAGCTTATTTTTTTAGTTTGAATCAAATTTCTTATTCTTCTTTACGAGATAACTGAAAACATATTTTCTATTTATATAAAAAAAAAAAAAAAAAAAAAAAAAAAAAAAAAAAAAAAAAAAAAAAAAAAAAAAAAAAAAAAAAAAAAAAAAAAACAACAGATAACGGAATAGCATGAATACAAAGCGTGTAATAGCCTACAAAAGTTAATAAGCCCGAGTTAATAAAATAGTACTGTAATGAAACTACTATTTATTTATTTACTTAAAAATTCGCCGTAAAGGAATGAGATGTTGCATCAAAAAAAAAAAAAGAGAGAAGCTTGAACCCAAAGCAATCTGTTCAAAACACTGCAAACACTTCGATCAAATTCGTTGTTAGTACCATGTCCAAGGCCGGTTCAAAAAAGACACAAAAAAAAACAATTAATACTGAGATAAACTACTCGGTTAGTAATGAAAACAAGATTATTTAGGCCATTGAATTGAATCAAATCAAGGTGGGTGATTTAAGTTATTTTTTTTTTATCAAAAATTCAGATTAACTGATCGAGTATTATATACAGAAACTCACGGATTCCTTGTTGTGTCTAGTTAAAAGCGCTTTCATTGGTAATTTAAGTAGTTAATTACTACTCGTCATCAATTAGAGACGTCCCCAGCAATTGAAAATACGTATATTCAGTAATTTCGGATATTCCAGAAATAAGTTTGATTGATCCTTGGACATTATTAAGATGAAAACAAATTAGAAACAAGCCTTTTACAGTTAGGATGACTGTATAACTAGGACATACAAAACAAAATTTTTAATGCCTCAGAAAGACTAAATTCAAGCACAGAAATAAAACTGAACTGACAACTTACCGTTGGATGCAATAGTTGTTTTTCGTATCTGTGGCACCCATTTGAAGGGTGCTTGCTTCTTTAATGGTGGGGCACCAACACATGGTTCAACTGCACCTCCAGATTCAAATTGTCGAAGACACAACTTATGGAAGTTAATTTTACAATCTAAATACAGAAGTCCCTCGTTAAAGGTCATAGCTTCTTATCATAAATATAAAGTTGTTACTATTAACAATAAACATAATAACACTCATGAAGAAATGCAGTGGTAAAATTAACGATAATGCTCATGCCGCACTTCGACCTTTAACATGCAGCAAATGGAACCATTTTTTCCCTTTTAAGTTATTTTACAATCTAAACATAGAAGTTCATCGTTCAAGGCCACAGCTTCTAATCATAAATATAATAACACTCACAAAGAAATGCAGCAAATGGAACCCTTTTTTCATCATAATTAATATAAAAAAACAAAAAACAAATAACAAACACTTCAACCTTTATAAATTTTATGGTTGGGCAGGTACCCAATAAAAGTCTACTTCCAAGCCCCCCCCCCCCTGATGAGAAACAGGACTGGGGTTTTTTAAACGACTTGGGCGCAATTGTAAAAGCTCATAAAATGCATATTAACAGTAGTTTTTTGTTTGAAAAGCGCAAGCCTCCCTCCCCCTCACAAACAATTAAATTGTGCTTAAAGTACTTCCCTACACCTAGTATAAGATATATAATAAGTATTATATACTAGTATAAGTATAAGATTTTTTTAAAAGTGGCTTTTAAATAACGCGAACGTCACCGCATGATCGTTCCTAGCTGAGGGAAAAAAGCGTGACTCTCTTCTCTTTCCCAAGAGGTGAAATTTGAAAAACAAAGGAAGGGAAGAGCTTTGAAAGTACAAGTGAACTTGAGGTGAATAATCAACTTGGACAAAAAACAAAGACGGTTGCTTGGAAATCAGGAGAAAGTACGTGATTCTGCAAACCTTTATTGCTTTCAATAGTGGAATATTGCCTAAGCTTAAGTAATTTCACATGGTTCTTCCCTTCCAATTGATAGATTGACCTATTTTCTCCAAACACAGAAGGAAAATAAGAAAACTTGCTTTTGGCACAGCAACATCTTACTGTCAGGTCAAGCAAGGACATTAATTTGAGCTATCTAGAGGGAAGAGGAACTAATAAATATCTAGATATTTGTTAAATACAATAATAGAAAAGTAAACATTACAGCGGCTAATTAGAGGAAGTCCATAAAACATGAGAGAAGAAAATTGATTGCTGATTTTCACTTTAATGAGCCAATCAACAGTTAAAAAATGTCACATGGTTTTGGCATCTGCTTATGAACAGACCTAATGGTCTGTACTTCAAAGGTGCACACAGGTAAAATCCACTTGAGGGGGGGGGGGGGCTGACACATGAAGAAGTTTGTGGTTTAATTATTTTTTCACTTCTTCCGCGAGAAAAAAGCTTACGACCAGCTTCAAGAGGAGTATTCCACCCTCCTAACACACACTCTACCCCTGTGTGAAGCCAATTGTCTAGTCCATTTTGAGTGAACTTAGTGGAGCTGGTTTGCAAAAAAAAACAAAAACATTTAGTGCTTATATATTCTTTTGAACATACAGAATTCAATTAGTCAAGGGCTTTAACGTCAAAAGATAAACATATAAACAATTCACTATGTCAGGTTGGCTTAGTAAGGCTGTATTAGAAAAAATATCGAATAAACTCTTGAATAGAAAAATAGTTGAACATTTATGATGGTTATAAAACAGATATATACTGAATACCATTCAAACCACAACCAACAACTAAAACTGATTGGTCTAAAACTGCTTCTTGTTTTATATTCTCCACCCTCTTGGTTAGACAAAAAAGAGGCGGTAATCAGACAAAATCTGAAATTCGCCTCGGAAAAGGCGTCTATTGAGTAAATTTTCGTTATAAACAAAGAATCTGAGTCAATAGTTTCTTGTGTAATTTTTTTAATATAAAAATTTATTTGCAAACTGAGGGGCTTTCCTAAGCTCCTAAGGGGCCAAAGCCCTCTGACAGAACCCCTTGCTACGTTGATACTTGTGACTGTGGTAAGACTTTTTGCACATATCGATCGTAAACATCACTTATCAAAAACAATATGAGATTTGTCAGTAAAAGATACTAAAAATAAATGCTCTCAAGCTGCTTAAGATAAAAAATTCTCAACATTCTCTATTATGACTATTACACACCAAGTAACAAGTAACGCCAGCAACAAGGCCAGGTTGTTACTTTTGAGCAAGGGGTCTCCCAATCACCTCTCATGCATTTTGCTTCATCGAAGTATTCTTGTAATTTTTATCTGTCTTATCATACAGAAACCTTCTGTTCTCCACATGCACTGTAAGTTCTTCAATAAAATCAAACTCTTACGCCACTCCATATCTGTACCATTTTCCCACCCTCCCTTCCGGTCAAATTTCTTGTCACTAATCTCTGATGTAATTGGTTAAAATCTAGGCTTAGATGCTGGTGAGTTGATCCAAACTGAACAATTATTACGCCTAGGTCTGAGACTTTGAGACCCGTGTGAACGGGAAGTTTTTGCCAAGTCGTAGTCGCAACTACGACCACGACTAAACCCCGTGTGTATGGCCACTAAACAGAAACCGGCATTTGTTGATTCAAAGCATTACAGCTTCAACTTTTTTTAACCATCCACCTTCAAATATATTACAAACATTGGCCTGAAACGTTGTCCCACAATTGAAAAAATAAATAATAATAATAATAAAGACGAATGCTAGACAAATCTCCTCGGGAAACGTCGAAGAATGGTATTTTGGGTGTATAGGGGCTTGAGATGCCTTATACAGAATTCTTGGAAATGTTGAACTTGATGATTAATTTTTATCAACATCGTCCTTGTTTTGGGGGGGAGGGGGGGTAGGCTGACATTTTTCCAAATTTCAAGAATTTTCTTGCACAGATAATTTTCTATGGGTAGCTTTAAACTTAGTGAATTTTACATTTTTGGAATCAAAGTTAAAAGCACGCTCTTTTACGCATATTTTCCTTTGAAACTTCTTTAGATCCCGGTTTGTATTGACAAAGGTCACTCCTTACCGTCATTATCATCAACGATTTTGACATTTAATTTAGTTCTTCTTAATCAATTCTTTTTTGAAGTTATTGAAAATTTAATATTCAATTTGAACGCTTTAAACACTATGATCAGAATATACTTACTTTTGCACTGGTATCCTTGGGGAGAGACACCCCATAAAATATTGCCACACTGAATGCACTCAACAATCGACATATAGTTCAGGAGTGCAAAATCATGACCTCGGACGCTTACACTCTGTAAAGAAAAAAGGACAATTACGCTGGAAAAAATTTAATCGAATAGAAATTGTAGAAGACGTTGAATTCAGGATAAATTTAAAAATATACTTAACCTTTACATTGGCCAAAGCCTAAATGAAGGAACCAAACCTTTTCTGAAAGGACCTTAACCAGGGGGAGGGGGTACGGTTTTGACCCCCCCCCTGCCAAATAGAAAAAATTTGTTAAACTCGTAGAAAGTAACAAAAAAACAAACTTTTCTACATTTGATACGATTTGTACCCCACCCCCGGAAAAAAATTATGGATATGACCTTGTATTCTGGCTGTAGTAATCAGAGTTATTGAGATGTTTATTTTTTGAGTTTTTACTTGAAAACATGAAGGAGCCTCGCTCTGTTACGGGAAGTTCGAAAAAAGAGCTTTAAGACCCTGGATGATATTTTATAGTCGATCAGTTATTTATAGAGTTAAAAATGCTTTAATAACGATGATGTGGCCCTTTTATTTACTTTTTTTCCATTTCCACTCAACGGAAATTTCGAGGAATTTCAAGTGCTTCTTCGCCATTCCTATAATTTTGTTTTCTTCATGACTTTTTACATTTAAGTTTTTACATGGGTTATGGTTACCATTCCTGAATCAGAGGCGATCATTTTATATCTGGAAATTTACAAAGAACCCGTGAATTAATTTTGGATAAAATGGGGCGATATTTAAATAGCCTACGGCTTAATTCATGGAGAAAGTTTTCCTATGACGTTCCATCCTCTAGTCCCTGAAATTCTGTGGTTTTATATCTTGATACAAGAAAAAAAATGATTTTATTCTATTGCCTTCTGCTTTCAGATAGAAGCTGATATTCAGAAAAGTTGTTTAAGGCACTTTTTCTCCTGTCTTATATTCTTGACCTTATAGTCTGAGATTCATCCTGTTCCTTTTTTTTACCAGTGTTTTACTAAAAAAATTTTTATTATAATGCCTTCTGCTTTCAGATAGAACCTGATATTCAGAAAGGTTGTTTAAGGCACCTTTGTCCTGTCTTTTATTCCTGACCTTATAGTCTGAGATTCTTCCTGTTCCTTTTTTTTACCAGTTTTTTACTAAGTTTTTTTATTCTATTGCCTTCTGCTTTCAGATAGAACCTGATATTCAGAGAGGTGGTTTAAGGCACTTTTTTTCCTGTCTTTTATTCTTGACCTTATAGTCTAAGATTCTTCCTGTTCCTTTTTTTACCAGTGTTTTACTAAGTTTTTTTATTCTATTGCTTTCTGCTTTCAGATAGAACCTGATATTCAGAAAGGTTGTTTAAGGCACTTTTGTCCTGTCTTTTATTCCTGACCTTATAGTCTGAGATTCTTCCTGTTCCTTTTTTTTACCAGTGTTTTACTAAGTTTTTTTATTCTATTGCTTTCTGCTTTCAGATAGAACCTGATATTCAGAAAGGTTGTTTAAGGCACTTTTTTCCCTGTCTTTTATTCTTGACCTTATAGTCTTGAGATTCTTCCTGTTCCTTTTTTACCAGCGTTTTACTAAGTTTCGCTATTAAATACAATCCTAATGTGAAAAAAAGAAGTAATTTTCAATTACGAGTACGAGAAGAAGAAGAAGAGAAATATCTAATCTTGTGAGCGATTTGAAATTGGATGTTCCAAACATAAATGACAGAGATTTTCCGTGATATACCCAAAAAGATGAGAACTCAATCAATCAACCTCTAGGGAATTGAAAACTCCAGAAAAAGAGGCTTTTCAATGATAACTTGATATCCCTAAAGTTCCTCTAAGAATTCTAGAGGAACGACGCTGATGAAAATAAGGACTAAAGAAAATGAAAATGAGTTTTAAAGAAAAATATGTGGCTTAAATATAACAATATAAAGAAAAAAACAGACTTCTGCTCATCTGGACAAAAGGAAAATTGTCTTTATTAGACGAGAGAGTGGAAATCGCAGATTTTTCGAAGGACCTAGCCTGGATCTTAACCTTAAAAAAAACATCGTATATTGCAAATGGATCACGTCATTTGGATGGAAATTTAAGAGTTTTTCTTCTTACTCGGTTTACAAACAGAAACATCACGCCATACTTCTTAAGTTGTTAACTATACATGCAGTCTTGTTCATATTGAAGAAGAATCTTAAGATTCCATAGACTATGCGACACCGGTTGTCAGTTTTTGTTTTGTCATATATTATTGAACAAGAGCTAAAAGCTCATATGGCACTTGTGACGAGGCAAGAAGAGCTAAGAGCTCATATGGTATGAGCTCTAAAAAATTCTAAGAATCAATAGATTGATTTAAAAGGAAAATCAGAGGCTTAATGCCGGTCAGGATTTAAAATAAGAGCTCTGAGTCACGATGCCCTTCTAAATATCAAAATTCATTAAGATCTGATCACCCACTCGTAAGTTATAAATACCTCATTTTTTATCATTTTTCCTCTCCCTTTAGCCCCCCCCCCCTCTAGATGGTCGAATTTGGGAAAACGACTTTATCAAGTCAATTTGTGCAGCTCCTGACACGCCTACCAATTTTCATCGTCTTAGCACGTCCAGAAGCACCAAACTCGCCAAATCACTGAACCCCTCCCCACAACTCCCCCAAAGAGAGCGAATCCAATATGGTTACGTCAATCACGTATCAATGACATTTGCTTATTCTATCCGCAAAGCTTCATCCCGATTCCTCCACTCCAAGTGTTTTCCAAGATTTCCCCCTCCAACTCCCCATAATGTCAACAGATCTGGTCATGATTTGAAATAAGAGCTCTGAGACATGAATTCTTTCTAAATATCAAATTTCATTAAGATCCGGTCACCCGTTCTTAAGTTAAAAATACCTCAATTTTTCTAATTTTTCCAAATTAACACCCCCCCAGCTCCTCCAAAGAGAACGGGTCCGTTCCAATTATGTCAATCACGTATCTAGAACTTGTGCTTATTCTTCCCATCAAGTTTAATCCCGATCTCTCCACTCTACGCGTTTTCCAAGATTTCTGTTTCCCTCCTCCAACCCCCTATGTCCCCGGATCCAATTCGAGTCGAAAATGGAGCATCTGAGACATAACATCCTGCTATATATATCCAGTTTCATTAAGATCTGATCAACTGTTCGTAAGTTAAAAATACTTCATTTTTTCTATTTTTTCCGAATTAACCGGACCCCCACTCCCTCCCCCAGATGGACAAATCGGGAAAAAGACTTTTTCTAATTTAATCTGGTCCGGTCCCTGATACGCCTGCCAAATTTCATCGTCCTAGCTTACCTGGAAGTGCCTAAAGTAGCAGAGCCGTGACCGACAGACAGGCCGACAGACCGACAGAATTTGCGATTGCTACGTCACTTGGTTAATACCAATTGCCATAAAAAGCAAAAGCCAAATAAGCAGAACATTCGTTGCTCAAATCCTTCCAAGTATAGAGCAACTATATTGCAATTAGAATCATACACCGCGTGATGATTGTGATGAAAGCTTTATCACGAAGAATTAGTGTTTATTCACGCAGATTAGTAATGAAAACTATGAACTAAGTGATGATCACGATGAAAAAAGCTACTAACAGGTATTCTGCACTGCAGTGCCGAAACAGAACACAGCCTATTTTTAGACTAGAATACACATTATTAAACTAATTTTTGAAATATTATCAATTTTATTAACAATTATCAATATTAAACTGAAGTCATGACTAAAAGAAGGTTATGGCAATTTCGAGAGAACTTCAAGGCCGTCAAAAGTGGTGGCAGGTCGAAAGAAAAAGGATACCATTAGAATCAGCATGGCCTAAAACCCTTAAGGGGGGATTTTTAGCCCCCGCCACAAAAATTCAAAAAGATCACATTTTGGTAGTATAGCACTGTTATGTCCCCTTGTATTCTTTTTTTTTAAGTTTCCATCCGTTACCATCTTCAAAAGATTTCAAGCCTTTTTAAGTTTTATAATAGGATTATAATAGGGTGGAGTTTAAGGGCCTGCGTCTTATACACATTATTTCTGCATATGACCTACAGATAACAAAAAGAGTTTATTAGTTTAAATCATCTGTGACAAGTTTGAATTAGCTGTTCTTACTTTCCTTTTTTTTATATCTTCTATTTTCTTTCCAATTTTTAAACTCGTCCATTTTCAATCAACGATGTTCCCATTTGAGGTAAAAATTTACATTGTGAAATGAAAAATAAAGGAATAAACACTTCTTTAGATTCTAACTGGAACTTCCTATTAACTGTTAAAATGAAATAAGTAGATTAGAATGGTAACCAAGACTACGCTTCCCTATCATACACACACGCACTCAAGAGGGGGGGGGGTCTGATCGGTTTCCAAACACAAAATCTTAAGGTAGTAACGGTCCTTCTATTTTCTGTATATTTTTTCCGGGTTTCTTTTTTTTTGTAAGCCTTTACACCACAACAGATTCTTCTGTATATTCCTTTTTGATATCTACCACGAAAAACAAATGTAAGAGGGAAATCCTTCTGTCCCACTGAAGTCAAAAAAGGACTACATTGTTTATAGGTAAATGATCTACAGTGCTAACAATTATAATATGATTATACAATCGAAGCCCTTACTGATCACCAAATCAAACCAAGTGTTTGCTCATCAGGGTTGCAGCATCAGACGCAACCTAGTAATGAACGAACCCTACCCCCTAGTAACCAAAAATTTAAAAAACATTTTGAAAAAAAAACCATGAAGCAAAAAAAAACCGCCATTTGAACCTGGTTTAGGAATAATAACTATAATTTTGATCATCCCTAATGGTAAAAGTTGATTGTGAGAACAAACTTATGGCAATTCCGAAAAATAGCCTGAAACCTCACAAAAATGACGTCGTTCAAAATGAAAACTACATTATCGGAATGACAATGTCCATAAATTTCGTAGAGGAGAGTTACACTTCCCCATCTTGAGCAACAAGGAAATTTCCTTTTTCACGTGGGAAGCAGTGATGGTCTTTTTTATATAATCAAACGAATTTAAAGCATGATTTTAATTTAAATGATCTGAAACAATTCGAATTTAATTTAAAGCACGTAGAAATTTCAGAGGTCTTCAATCCTATTTGCGTAGCTTGAGAGCTTTGTTTTAAAATCAACAACAGCAAACTCTTATAGATTCTGGTGATGCTTGTATAGATGCTGCCTGTCTTAGATTTACAAAGTATATTCGACTAGATCTACGTCGCATGGGCAACGTGAGGTGTTGCAGCAACGTTTGTTCGGCTTCACCGAGCAAAGTGTTTGGTTTTGTTTCCTCCCTTCGATTAAACGCTGAAGTTGTTAATCTGTAAGGATTCCCTACATGTCTTACCACTGAAACCAAATTGGCCTTACCATCAAATACACCAGAAACAAATAATAGATACACCAACTAGCAAAAGTTGCGAACCCCTCATTGCCGAAGATGATTATGAGCTAACAGCCGGCTGTTGCTTAAAACTCCCTTGCATGTCTCACAATTGGTATCGGCCTATTTTTGGTTTCAGTGTGTACCTTACTAATGAAGTTGTCAACCCCTTTAAACTTTATTTCAGGAAAGAATTTTTCTATCAAAAAAATGGATAACATAAACTTTGATCAGCTCATCAAGAGCAAACGACTGCCGTCGAAAAAATCTATCTATCTTAGTTCAAAAGTTGACTTTTTTGCCGTAGGCCAAGTTTCTAACGTCATCACTTGGAAAGGAGCAAAGGATAAACTCAAATTTCTTTAGCAATGAGAGAACTTTTAAAGTGCAAGAGGAACATCTGATACCTTTTCTCTACTGCAATCCCAAGTGCGAAAAAGCGAATGATAAACTCAGCTGAAATCCCGAGCAGAAATGGGTAGAAAAAATAGATGGCAATACTTTCGGACCCGTGGGGAAATACCACTTTTTGTTTCTGTAAATTTTTCTATCTATCACTCAAAGAAGATATATTGGCTGTGGGGACGGATAACTGTCACATATATGTAACACTTATAGATTTTAGTCCATCTTCAATTTGAAACTGGTGCCTGCCTGCTTGCCTGCTAGAACGGAGCTTTCCAATCGAAAGCAGAAATATGGTTTGATGAAACGAAAGCTTGACTTCATAACTTCAGATAGTTCTCTCTGCCCTAAGCTATAAGACTCCACTTCGCTTCACACACTATAGGCTCTGGCTCAAGGAAAAGCAAAAACCATCCTTTTTGGCCCCAAGCAAGAGTTCTACGAAACTTTCGAAAATGCAAAGTCATATTCATCAATCCGGCCTATGGTCCACGCTTTATCATCCCTTTATCATCAAACCGCAGAGGTTAGACCCTTACCACTTTCTAAAAATAAGCTGAAATTTGCTAGGAAAAAAGACCAAAAAAAGACAAAACGAAAATGTTGCTCTAGCAACACAATAAGGACAGCCGTCTCACCGTCATGCGAGTACCATGTTAGCACATGAGCCACTTTTTGACCCAATTTCGAACTGGTTAAGACTAGGCTCAAGCTCCTACAAATTTATTCCAGTCAGTTATCGAGGTTATTTTCCTTCTTTAAGCTCCGCCCCATCCATCTCTACCATAAAACCCTATTTATACCAGCCTAGGCACGACAATCCCCTTGCCGAAATTTACCCAGGCTTTGTCTATTTGTTCGTACAAATGTGTGCAAACTTTGGAAAAAACAAGAGCTAAGAGCTCATATGAAACTTGTGACGAGGCAAGAAGAGCTAAGAGCCAAGAGCTCATATGGTATGAGCTCTAACAAAATTCTAAGAATCAATAGATTGATTTAAAAGGAAAATCAGAGGCTTAATGCTGGTCAGGATTTAAAATAAGAGTTCTGAGTCACGATGTCCTTCTAAATATCAAAATTCGTTAAGATCCGATCACCCACTCGTAAGTTATAATACCTCATTTTTTCTAATTGACTTTATCAAGTCAATTTGTGCAGGTCCTTGACACGCCTACCAATATTCATCGTCCTAGCCCGTCCAGAAGCACTAAACTCGCCAAATCACTGAACGCCTCCCCCCAACTCCCCCAAAGAGAGCGATTCCAGTACGGTTACGTCAATCACGTATCAAGGACATGTGCATATTCTATCCACCAAGCTTCATCCCGATTCCTCCACTCCAAGCGTTTTCCAAGATTTCCCTCTCCCAACTCTCCCTCCAATGTCACCAGATCCGGTCGGAATTTAAAATAAGAGCTCTGAGACACGATATCCTTCCAAACATTAAATTTCATTAAGATCTGATCAACCGTTCGTAATTTAAAAATACTTCTTTTTTCTATTTTTTTCCGAGTTAACCGGCTATTTGTTATTATGGCACTTGGTTAATACCAAGTGCCATAAAAAAACAAGAAAAAGCTAGCAACAAGAGATTTACCATTGTACTTCAAAATCAATGAATAAAGCAATGGAGCAGGCAGTGGAGTCAAGATACCTGGGGAAACAAAAAACCGGTGGATGTCCAGGATCCAGCGACAAGGAGTACAGTCTAGGTTTGACAAGCCAGTGTAGCCTAAAATCGACTTGAAGTCAATTTGACAATCGAAAAAGTACTCTTGGAAACTGAAAATTAGACTGTTCAATAGTAATTTCCTCTCAGTCCTCCTGACAGCTCTGAATACTAGAATATAAACCATCAGCGAGGAAAGAGGATCTTTTCTTTCAAGGATAACTGTCTCCGCAGAATATCCAACTTTAATTGGAGCAAACCGTGTTACCAGCCAGCAAGTTCGCTCTGTATCATACCAGCCCCTATTACCAGACGCCATACGTCAATTAAGATGGCGCTAATTGCGAAATATCGTCCTTATGGTGGAAGGCGGACCCCCCAGAACGGTACTGACGAGGCAGCCAAAAACAGCCTAAAGATTATGAAGAAAGGAAAATACGCTTCACTGCACCTACCGGCGGGACCTGAAACAAATCTACAAGATGGTCCAAACCTAGTGGGAAGACCTTAGGACAGCAGCACACACAAGAGCTGACTGGCAACTCTTTCTGGATGTCCTAGGTGTCTCTGAAAGGTTTAATGTAAGGTAAATGTGTAAAAAGTGAGTTACTGCTGACTCTGTCAGTCAGTCCTTGAGGGGCAAATACAACTGCGACTGATATTTTGCACTGTGAGTCATAAACCATACAACTGGGATTCTATTATTGAGACCTTCCAAGCCTAAATGAGAATTAGAACTCATCATGAGTTTAACTTACTTTTTACATACTCAATCCCTCCTACCAGCATAAAAAAATTCAGTTTAACTTAACCTTATGTTCTTCAAGCCTCGGGGATGAGTCCTGACAGCTTCCGACAAGTCGATTTGAAATTTTCAAAATTCACCTGTCCAAATGTCAATATGTTGGAATTTTGAAATTTAAACTACTCAAAGCATTAGGTTGTCAAGAAAACCAAACACTTCAAACTGTATATTCTACAAACCAATAGCTCTTTCTAATCTCCACACGAAGCACTTGAGCCGACTTAAAACCAGACAGTGAGAAATCTTCAGGACCATTAGTTGAGTGGCAGCTCTGTGCAGGTCTAGGTAAATCTCTGTAACTATAGGTCTTTCAGTACCCTGGCGACACAGTTCTATCAAGGAAAGTTGACCGTCTGCACAAGTGATTCTGAGTATGTTACTTCTGGCTTGTTTTACATTTACAACAGTGAATATTATACTAAGACAGGAGGATACCCAGTGTAACCTAACATAGCAAAAGAATGTTAAATAGCCCAAAATAAGTCACGAAAAAAAAAAATCGAGAAGAAATATCATCATTCAAAAAAACAATACCCGAATGTGTCAGTCATTAGACTTGGAATAACCAACTTCTCATAAAAGGTTTTAAATAGACTAATCATCATCAACAAAAAAGTTCATAGCATTATTGAGTTATTTCTACGCTCACAGAATAGCATCAAGTAAATACGTGCCTGTCCCTCTGGGTATGAGAGAATACAAGTTCAAGCTATTTTTTAAATTCAACACATAGTTCTCGTTTCATATATAAAAGCAGAACAAAATTTGACAGAACCTGGCCATGGGGCGAGATCATCAGAATGAATAGTCAAACAGTAGGATTGTTTATAGACTGTTTTTTAGTCTTTACAATATATATATATATATATATATATATATATATATATATATATATATATATATATATATATATATATATATATATATATATATATATATATATATATATATATATATATAATTGTGTGTGTACTTGTGAATATATTTATGTACGTATTTTTCCTCAAAAACAGCTCCATACTTAATTGTGTGTTTTACAATTGGCACACTGATATTTTCTGGCCTGAAAGATGATCTAGATAGGCCCTGAGTTTGGAAAAATTCGTTTAGAGCCTTAACTAAACGAATGCTAACGTTGCTAAAATTCGTTTAGCAACAGCAAGAAATATATATATATATATATATATATATATATATATATATATATATATATATATATATATATATATATATATATATAGTAAAAGTGGATATTTCCATGCTTTTAAACAGGAACCTTATTCGTCTTATTAAAAATTTATTTTCTTTCAAACTTTCCTCTATGGTTACATAAAACAGTAAAGTGGAGTTAATATCACATAAAAAGCGGACAAGAAACAGACATTTACATACTTGTTTAATAATCACCTTTTTCGTTTTATTCAAAAGTTTGTTTGTCTTCAAACTTTTCTCTCTGGTTACAAAAGTCGGACACTTTTCCAGTAGACATACGGCAGCTTGACTTTTCAAATTGAACACTTTCGACAGTATTGTAGCTAAGGCTGATGCACAAGCTAGGGATCTATCGTCCAAACATCCATCTATTTCTTCCCTACTGAAACATAAAAAAATTACTATATATGAGCCAAATGAAATGGAGAGACTAAAACTGTGTTGTGTCTTTTTTAGAAAAAAGAGACGGGGGGAACGACTAAAGGATTTATAAGAACATAATAATAAACAATGGAGAAGATTCTACAGCCTCTAGACTTTGGGGGCAAGGTGCCTCAAAACGCGGTGTAATCTTTCTTCTAGACAAGTGCCTTGAACGAGTGTATTTGTCTAAAGTCGGTGCGTTTATTGACATAATTGCATATGAATCACAAATAATCTCTTACGCCACGCTGCCTTTTGATTTACAAATGACAAGAAATTATATAAAAACGGTCAATATTTTTAAATAGGACAGGGAAAATAAACAAAAAAAGATCATTTATACAAAATTAGTAATAAAATAGTAATATATATATATATATATATATATATATATATATATATTACTATTTAATTAGTAATATATTTATATATATATTTAAAAAAAGGAAAGTATAGATTAAACTGATCAAACATAAACCACTTCGTTTCAGTTTATTGCATCGCAATAAAGTTAATTTTTATTTTTCTTCGGTCGCAAATTTACTTTTTCCATTAAGTGTGACATGTACCCTTTCAATTACCGCAACTGAGGCATAGTTACACAAATATGCCTCGAAGCTTCTCAGTAATAAAAATTAAAAAAAAAACTCAAAATGAGGAAATCCTTGAATAAATTGAAATGCTTGTTCCTAGAAGGAAATATTAAATTTCTAAAAATTAACAAAATTTGTCATCTCTTCCTTTTAAATCTTCGAAGAATAAAAGAAAATTTATGGTGGAAAACAGGGCTTGAATTAGTTAAGAGCAGCCCACTTAATTTAAGGAACCCTTTTATCTAAGAGAAGTTGCCTTCATTGTCTTTCTCCTTTGATAACAAACTTTTACTTTTTCCATTGAACGTACTACATAATCCCTAATCAAAAATCTCTTCCAACAATAACTAAAACATTTTCCAATGAGAAACTAAGTTCACACAGTAGTTCATAAATTTGCAACAGAGATTGAAGGTTTCAATTATCAAGGAACATCGGAAGAGCTTAGGCTCTGCCTCCAAGCTATCACCAAAAGGAAAGAAGATTCTCGGAACCAATTAAGGAAACGTCCACAGTATTTGTTACGACGATCCAATGTAGGGAGTAAGAAAAAGGGATGGACAGCTCTCGAAATTCTATATCTCTCAGTGAGATACTGCAAGTCATTACTTGGGAAATTTATATCAAGGTAAAAAGCCATATAATGGGAAATGAGTTCAATATCAAAAGGACTTAGAGCTGTCATTAAACTTGATAGATATTAAGAGTTTCATTAGATTACACTTCGATTTTAGATCAGAGTAATGTCCAAGCTGTACTGTAGTCACATGTGTAGATAAAACTAAAATTACCCATGATTACAGTACAAATAATGTATCGTTTGCGTAATTTGGGGAGTTTGGCGTAATAAAGCTAACTTTCAAGCGCAAGTCGTAATTATACGTCCTGTAAGACCAGTATTCCGAACGTCATTTTGCTTCATAGCGGCCTTCCTTTTATAATTCCGTGATTTTTATTCTTTTTACTTTATGTTAAAATAGGCATATCAAAACTACTAAGTATGTCACCGACCACCAATCCTCTACCCAGTTTCGAGGGGGACACACTTTCTTCCGCCTTGTGTATATCTCAGAACACCACATTTGCCCCACAGTTCTTCATCACTTGCACAGTTTCCGCCACGTTTGGAACAGTTCCTACCATACTTAGCAAACGCAGCCTGGTGTACGTGATTTCTGAAAGTCAGCACCCCTTTTTCAGTTTTAATTACTGAAATCAATGCAATTATTAAGCTAATACTTGAAGTGATCGATATGCTACAATATCCCTACCAAGATTCCCCTCAGGCAACCACCCCACTAAATGAAATAGCCCCAACAGGAGATAATTGGATAAAGAAATCGGTCTCCACAGAGGTAATTTATAACTACTTTTTTTTTGTCAGTTTGTGTTTGGTCGATGATCTTAAAGTCCCACTGCTCCCTAACATTCAAACTTCCTTTTTATTGAAGGTAGAACAATAGAACAAACAGTATTTTTTCTAATACTGCAGTATTTTTTCAAATACATATATTTTCTCGGAGAATATTTTTGGGCCGAAATGAATAAGTCCAAAAACCTAATCTGGAATGCTGTGTTAAACTATCTGCTCAGGTCAATGCATGGTGGTATACCGAAGGATGAAATAGTGAAAACGTGCACCGACTTCTTCAAAAGAGAAGAATATTCTCATCTATTCTATCATTCATGCAAATGTACGCCCTTCAATGCGGCAAAATGACTGTGAAAATGTTCTCGAAATAATAAAAATACTCTAAGAATGTGACGTAAAAAGCACAGAGCTACCGACTTTTGTCATTTACGAGCCTCAGGAAGTTCCTTCATGTGGAAGTCAAATCAGGGCATTTGTTACGAGAAACATCATCGAACTAAATACGAAGGTAGACACCCTTATTACCAAGAGCAAGGAGCTAGCCACACCGAGTGAAAAATCCCAAACGCCGCCAAGAGCCACCTATGCGGTCGATCTGAAAAAACGCCTAATCCGCCACCACCCGCTTCTGCGAGGAAAGCTTTTATTGACAGCCTTTGTAATAACGATTCCAGCATAACGGAGCAGGTCTGAATAGGGTTTGCTTCAGCATAACTGAAGCAAACCCTAGCTGAATGGCGAATATCTTCGAAAGAACAAGCGACAGAAAAGCTCAGTGTGGCTATTCTAAATGGAGATAATGTGACACTGGATCCCAAAATGAAAACTCCCACCCTTACGGGTATAGTTCAATTTATACCTGTGGAAATTGATGCGGACAGTCTAGTAACCATGATCCCAAACTGTGGAAAAGCAAAACAAATAAGAACAACAAGGTCGTTCAAATTGCAGTTTTCCGCTAAGGCCGATTTGGACCACGGTAAACGAAACCCTCCTGTGTTCGGTTATGAACGGATTCGTATCTAGAAACCAAAATCGAAGCATGTATCATTTTGGTGAACCAGGACATCTAAGAAAGGAAGACGCCTTTTTACCTCTGATTCCTGAGTAAATTTAAGTTTTGGATCCATGCTACCACAAATAAAAAATATCATATTTGAAACGAACTTAAAATTCCGGTTTACAAAAACTTTGCAAAATGGCCCTTTCTTCAACGTTTTCTATGAAGATATCAGCCTCTATTGGTGAAAGGAGGGCGCCCATTGGAAGCCCATATTTCTGTCTATAATTCCTCTACAACGGAAGTAAAAAGAAGTTCTGTTGCAAAAGACTGTAAGTGAAAGAAGTGTCTGATTCGAAAGAATAATTTTTTCTGATACAGATGGGTTAGAACTGAATTTATGCTCCAAAATCAGTTTGGCCTTTTGAGGATCAAAAATTGTTATACATTGAATCCGCATTGAAACTGCCAATTCTTTTATTTGGTTTATACGAAACTTGCTTTACCTTGGAAACGAAATCAGCCGAATTTTTAACATAGGATTTCTGAGTCTGAATTAGTGGGCGAAATAAAACTGACAAGAATTTCCCTATTTTGCTGTGGGAGAATTATAAGGAGAAAACAATGGGTCGAAGTGGATTACGAGGCTTATGAATTATAGAAAGACCATAAAACGAGGAGACGTGCATCGACGTGGGTAAAACCTGTTTTACAAATGATCTGTGATTTCACCTTTTCCTTTTAGATAAGGAAGCTCTTTTCAGACTTTCTGGAAAAATCTTTCTGTGGGATCGGTAGCTAATTGTTCACATGTGTTGGAATCATTTAAAATTTCTCTGACTTTTTTGTCGTAATCATCTGAATCCAATACAACAATAGTATCGCCTTTATCGGCTTTAGTAATGATCCTGGAATGATCTTTATGTAGGGAACGTAAGACTAAGTGTTCATTTTTACTAAAAAAAAATTTAATTTGGATTATGAACAGAAGGCGAATCCAACAAGGTGCTCTTGAGGAGCAATCTTGCTCTTGAGATCTTTGGTACATCGGAACAACTGATCAACGACTTACGGATAGATTAACTCAGCACTCTACCTCAATTAATAGCACCCTTAAAACCGGAAAATACTGAAAATGTTTACTCTGCCCTTGCAGGACACATAATTAATAACCCAGACCATACTTTTTTATTTAACGAAGCTAACCTAATTTCGCATGACAAAGGTATTGTCCAGCACTACAGAGAAGCTGTTGAAATTTATAAATACCAACCTTTAGGTCTAGCTTTGAACAGAGATTCATGTATTAATAATAAATGAGTCGTATTTCGGTTTTCTCAAAAGAGAAGCCGATACCTCAGTAGTCCCTGAAATAAGCCATACCACTTCCCAAATCACATAATCAAACTCGTCATCAACCCCTTAGATCTCAAAGAGTATCCGCAAGAAATGCAATGGTTAAAATCAGAAATCAGGTGACCTAGTTCTCTAATTTATTTAATTGCTGGTTCGTTTGTTTAAGTGAATGAATTTTTTCTTTTATTTTTCAGTCATTTGTTAGTACTCGCCGATCGTAGATCAGAATTGTTTAGATTTTGTTTAAATCGTGGATATTGGCAAATGACTCACATTATTGTTCTTAGGTATTTGATTTTTATTAGTTTTGGTCTTTTATTGAATTTCATTTATCTTTAATTTTTTGGTGTTTTTTTTTTCATTGGTTTTGTTGACTTTCCGCGTTTTTTTTCGGGATTTTCCTTGATTATATTCTTTTGTTCGCGCTGAAGAAGAGAGGCGGCTGTTCTCTCAAAATATCCGCTTTCTGTGTCTCTTCAGTATTTTTCTTTTGGTTTTTAAAAGCCTCATTTTTGATCGTTTTCTTTCTTTATGCTATGGCAAGCCAATGTGATTTAAGAAATTATCTTTGGGAATGCAAAAAAAGGGCTAAAAGACGTAGTGATTCATTCCAGCGTTTGTAGACACTATGTGTGTAAACAATAACCTGGTTTTTTCAAGAAATTGAGTAGGCTTTAACGGTGGAAACCAAAACAAGGCTAAAAGACGTAGTAATTCCTTCCAGTGTTTATAGACAGTATGTGTGTAAATAATAAGCTGGTTTTTTCAGGAAACTGAGTACACTTTAACGGGAATACAAAAAAAGGCTAAAAGACGTAGTGATTCCTTCCAGGGTTTGTAGATAGTATGAATGTAAACAATAAGCTGGCTTTTTCAGGAAATTAAGCAGACTTTAACGAGGGAATGCAAAAAAGGGCTAAAAGACGTAGTGATTCCTTCTAGCGT
This sequence comes from Artemia franciscana, assembly GCF_032884065.1. Classification (NCBI taxonomy): domain Eukaryota; kingdom Metazoa; phylum Arthropoda; class Branchiopoda; order Anostraca; family Artemiidae; genus Artemia; species Artemia franciscana. The sequence continues at coordinate 51,722,051 of NC_088869.1, forward strand.
TTGTAAACAGTATGTGTAAATAATAAGTTGTTATTTTTTCAGGAAATTAAGCAGACTTTAACGGGGGAATACAAAAAAGGGCTAAAAGAGGTATTGATTCATTTCAGCGTTTGTAGACAGTATGTGTGTAAATAATAAGCTGGCTTTTCCAGGAAATTAAGCAGACTTTAATGGGGGAATGCAAAAAAAGGGCTAAAACACGTAGTGGTTCCCTCCAGCATTTGTAGACAGTATGTGTGTAAATAATAAGCTGGCTTTTTCAGGAGACTAAGCAGACTTTAACGGGGAAGTTGCGGGCATTCCGATATCATCGACCACAAAAGGATAAACACACCAAATAACATCATATTATGTATATGAGGGCTCATATAAGGTTTAATGTTTTTAATGCAATTCTAGTTAGCACATATGAAATAATACAATAGCTTAGACTGGTCAAAACAAGGAGTTACAGGTCTCATAAACATAATAATCTTCTGCCAAGATTCATTTATATTCCAACTCTTAAATCTATATTTGATTTTTATTCTTTTTTTTCCCTTCGCATTGCCATAACTAGATCATGAATTAATTGAATGCGGCATAAGGCTTACATCCCCCTTTCCTGATACTAATTTTAATTTTCTTATTATTTGTATTTTTCATATAATTCACATCATGTTAATTGTTTTTGCTTAAATTGTGTTGAAAATAAAGTGTTTAAAATAATCAACGAGTCGTTGATTTTTGAATTAGAATCAAGTTGCCATCAAACCCTGAGTAATTGGAGAAAAGGCCAAGACAGATCTATGCAAACAATAAACCGACTTTTTTCTGGGTGCAAACTTCAACTGGAAACTCCTGTAGACACTCCAACACTACAGACCATAAAGGGATGGATACAAAGATTTACAGCAGCTTTCTTGCGTGAGTGTTAACATAAAGTTTTATATTTTAATATTTTAAATACAATTTTATTTATTGCAAACGCGCCTATTATTTATCTTTGTTTGATCATAACGATGGATTGTTGATTTTATACGTTTATAATCTTTTGCCACTGTTTTATTTTCAAAAGTAAAGAACCTGGTGAAAAGGCAGAAAAAAAAATGCTTATTTGGCAACATATGGCAACATTGTCAGCTTGGCAACACTTGGAAACTTGCCATAAAAGGATAGACATACGGAGATACAACAACTACAATGTTACTATAGATAATCAGGTTCTCAAAAAAAAAATTAATCTGGAAATGAAGTCAATATTTAATGGAAGAAATATTCCATTTAGGGTTAACGCAAGGGTTAAGAGATACCAAGAGCTTCATTACACTGTGCAAATGTTTTGCTTCCAACGAAAATATTTTACACTTTCAGCGCAACTCTTCTGCTGAATTTGAGTACAGAGTAAGGCTTCATATAGAAACACTTTCTGCGCAATCAAATCTTTTCTATTTTTGTGAAATCTAACCGTTTTAGATTGTTTTTCTTTTAACTTAGAAAACTGTTTTTAACGCAGTATTGCATCCTGAATTGAAAAAGTATTCAGATATTCTTTATCACCATGCACATGCGATTGTTTAACGTTGCTCGGTTGGAATCTTAGGTGTTCCGATAAAAAAAAAGACAATTATATAAAGCCCAATGGTACAAAAAATAAAATTTTGAATTACAACTAACAACTCATAATGAGCAAAAAGCACCCTGAAGCTATAAAGCACCTGCGAACAATAAACGTAACTCTAAAAGATCCTGCGAAACATCAATTTTTTCACGTATTTAAATTTTCAACAAGATAAAAAGTTGTATTTTACAATTTTAGGCGAAAACTCTGTAAAAACTTACGAGTATTCTTGCAGTTTGGGTAAAAGCAACGTTTCCACAACTTTAATTTCTTTATTCAGGTCAACGCTGGCCTCTTTCAAATCTTCGTCCGAAGGACCAAAGAGTCCGGCAAGTCCAGCTTGTCTTTTGTTTCGAAAATCATCCAATTCCATCTTCACAGCACCTGAGGCCCTCTTCCGGGCTTTGAAAAAAACTGTTCGCAATCGCTCTTCCTTCGATGCAAAATTAGTTAAAACATCATCAATTTCACGTAAAATTTGTTCATCGACGGATTGCACTTTCAATGGAGCGTTAGGCACAAGGAATGTTGTATTTATTTCAAAAGCCCATCGACACATATCTTTAGTGGATGTCCCTTCTTTGTAATGGTCCGTTATGAGCAGGAAAAACTGAAAATTAAATTACATAGATATTATATCAGAGAGGAAAAAATATAATTTAATCAGTTCACAACCATTATTTTTTTGAATAAGACAGCCCTTCTGACCCCATTATTTCCATTGAAAAGTGAGTTATTTTTACTTTTTACTCGGTAATTCTAAATTAGGGACTTTTTCTGATCTTTGGAAGTAGATAAAATAGGCAAATGAAACTCTCAGGAATATATCCAGAGCCTTAATGATCTCCTTGGAAGCAGTTTGAATTACATACCTCCAACCGTACTGCAGCCAAAAGACACAAACCTTTGATGACCTTTATCAATTTTTGTGGTATAAAAGTGAAACTTGGCGAAATAAATCTTCTGCTCAAATGGGGCAAAGGAAAGTGTTTTGAGCCGTATACCTTTGCTCAATTCCAATTTATAATGTTTTAAGGATCTGTAAATCAATTTCATAAATAAAAAAAAAAAACTTGAAAACCCGAAGTCAATGAAAAATAGATTGAAAACTCAAAACAAAGGCAAACTCTTTTTTTGAGAAAATTTAAATAAACATAGATCTGTTATATATGCAATCATCTAAGCACTATATATGAGAACAAGAGCTGAGAGCTCATATGGCACTTGTGACGGGGCAAGAAGAGATAAGAGCCAAGAGATCATATGGTATGAGCTCTAGCAAAATTCTATGAATCAATAGATTGATTTAAAAGGAAAATAAGAGGCTTAATGCCGGTCAGGATTTAAAATAAGAGCTTTGAGTCACGATGTCCTTCTAAATATCAAAATTCATTAAGATCCGATCACCCACTCGTATGTTATAAATACCTAATTTTTCTAATTTTTCCTCTCCCTTTAGCCCCCCAGATGGTCGAGTCTGGGAAAACGACTTTATCAAGTCAATTTGTGCAGCTCCCTGACACGCATACCCATTTTCATTGTCCTAGCACGTCCAGAAGCACCAAACTCGCCAAATCACTGAACACCTCCCCCCAACTCAACCAAAGAGAGCGAATCCAGTACGGTTCCGTCAATCCCGTATCAAGGACATTTGCTTATTCTATCCACCAAGTTTCATCCCGATTCCTCCACTCCAAGTGTTTTCGAAGATTTCCCCCTCCAACTCCCCCCAATGTCAAAAGATCTGGTCGAGATTTGAAATAAGAGCTCTGAGACATGAATTCCTTCTAAATATCAAATTTCCTTAAGATCCGATCACCTATTCGTAAAATAAAAATACCCCAATTTTCACGTTTTCCAAGGATTCCGGTTTCCCCCTCCAACTCCCCCCAAAGTAACAGGATCTGGTCGGAATTTAAAATTAGAGCTTTAAAGCGCAAGACCCTTCTAAATATCAAATTTCATTAAGATCTGCCCCCCCTTTCGTAAATTACAAATACCTCAATTTTAAAAATTATCCCCCCCCACCAACTCCACCAGACAGCAGATCCGGTCCGATTATGTCAGTCACATATCTTAGACAAGTTTTTATTCTTCCCATCCAGTTTCATCCTGATATCGCCGCTTTAAGTATTTTCTAAGGTTTCCGGTTCCCCTCAACTGCCCCCCCCCCCAATTACACTGGATCCGGTTGAGATTTAAAATAAGAGATCTAAGTCACTTCTAAATATGAAGTTTCATGAAGATCCGATCACTCCTTTGTAAGTTAAAAGTATGTCATTTTTTCTAATTTTTCAGAATTAACTCCCCGCCCCCAATAGAGCGGATCCGTTCCAATTATTTAAATCACGTATCTAAGACTTCTGCTTATTTTTACCACCAAGTTTCATCCCGATCCCTCCAATCTAAGCGTTTTCCGTGATTTTAGGTTCCCCCACTCCAAACTCCCCCAATGTCACCAGATCCGGTCAGGACTCAAAATAAGAGCTTTGAGACACGATATCCCCCTCCCAACTCCCCCCCCCCCCAAATGTCACCAGATCTGTTCAGGATTTAAAATGAGAGCTCTGAGACACGATATCCTTCTAAATATCAAATTTCATTGAGATCCAATCACCCGTTCGTAACTTAAAAATACCTCATTTTTTCTAATTTTTCAGAATTAACCCCCCCCCCCAACTACCCCGAAGAGAGCGGATCCGTTTCGGTTATGTCAATCATGTATCTAGGACTTGTGCTTATTTTTTCCACCAATTTTCCTCCCGATCCCTCCACTCTAAGTGTTTTCCAAGTTTTAGGTTTCCCCCTCCCAACTCCCCCCCCCCCCAATGTCACCAGATCTGTTCAAGATTTAATGTAAGAGCTTTGAGACACGATATCCTTCTAAATATCAAATTTCATTGAGATCCGATCACCCGTTCGTAAGTTAAAAATATCTCATTTTTTCTAATTTTTCAGAATTACCCCCCCCCCCCTAACTACCCCAAAGAGAGCGGATCCGTTCCGGTTATGTCAATCATGTATCTAGGTTTCGTGTTTATTTTTCCCACCAAGTTTCATCCCGATCCCTCCACTCTAAGTGTTTTCCAAGATTTTAGATTTCCCCCTTCCAACTCCCCCCCCCCAATGTCACCAGATCCGGTCGGGATTTATAATAAGAGCTCTGAGATACGACATCCTTCTAAATATCAAATTTCATTGAGATTCGATCACCCGTTCGTAAGTTAAAAATACCTTATTTTTTCTAATTTTTCAGAATTAACCCCCCCCCCCCGGCCACCCCAAAGAGAGAGGATCCGTTCCGGTTATGTCAATCATGTATCTAGGACTTGTGCTTATTTTTCCCACCAAGTTTCATTCCGATCCCTCCACTCTAAGTGTTTTCCAAGTTTTAGGTTCCCCCTCCCAACTCTCCCCCCCAATGTCACCAGATCCGGTCGGGATTTAAAATAAGAGCTCTGAGACACGATATGCTTCTAAATATCAAATTTCATTGAGATCCGATCACCCGTCCGTAAGTTAAAAATAACTCATTTTTTCTAATTTTTCAGAATTAACCCCCCCCTCCCCAACTACTCCAAAGAAAGCGGATCCGTTCCAGTTATGTCAATCATGTATCTAAGACATGCGCTTATTTTTCCCACCAAGTTTCATCCCGATCCCTCCACTCTAAGTGTCTTCCAAGTTTCAGGTTTCCCCTCCCAACTCCCCCCCCCCCAATGCCACCAGATCCGGTCGGGATTTAAAATAAGAGCTTTGAGACACGATATCCTTTTAAATATCAAATTTCATTTAGATCCGATCACCCGTTCGTAAGTTAAAAATACTTCTATTTTTCTATTTTTTCCGAATGAACGGGCCACCCACTCCCCCCCCCCCAGATGGTCAAATCGGGAAAACGACTATTTCTAATTTAATCTGGTCCGGTCCCTGATACGCCTGTCAAATTTCATCGTCCTAGCTTACCTGGAAGTGCCCAAAGTAGCAAAACCGGGACCGACAGACTGACAGACCGACAGAATTTGCTATTGCTATATGTCACTTGGTTAATACCAAGTGCCATAAAAAGGTAGAAATAGTAGTTTGGCAATATCTTCCTTTTGTATATTTTAGGCACCACATTCAGTCCTGAAAGTATCATTTACCTAACTGAACTACTTTCCATGATCAGCAAAAGCCCCTAATCTAAAATTTGACTGTCACCTCTAGTAATCCATTAACTGGTTGCTATTTTCCATGCAGAAAAAAAATTAAAATTATAAGAGAGAACTTTTCAGAGTTGAGAAAAAGAAGCGAAAAGTTTCTTTTTCTCAGGCGTGTAAATCACTGGAGGAGGAGGCACTGCTCTCCCAAGCCGTTTTCTATTGTACTGATATCGAAATTATGGTATACACAGAAAAACTTAAGTTAAATTGTAGACATGTTAAATCCGAGAGAAAAAATATAATTTAATTAGTCCTATGTCCAAACAAGAAAAATCCGTTTATAGGAAACCGATTATTTTTATAGGTTAATGTACCAAGGATGTGGAACCGACTAACAAGGACCGTCAACTCGATCGGTAGATCAACAGACTTTAATTTAATTAACGAGGTTCGACCTCGTTATTTAGGGGGGGGGGCAATTGTAGTATGCAAACAAGAGTATGCACTACCGATTTTTGCTACTTTTCTCTGTCGTTCGTTGGATAGGATTCACTGTTACGTACAACGAGGCCATGCTAGCTTCGCTGATAGTATTAGTACAATGTGTCACATAGGTCTTTCCCTGATTAAAAAACATTGTTAGGCCATTATTTTAGATATTGCACGTCCAAATTTTCCCCATCAATTCTTTTGCACATCTAACTTCCTTTACTAATAATCAGGATGTAACACTGCAATTGTAGCTTTTGACAGTCTTTTTAGAAGAAATAATCTTATAATAATAATCTTTTATTTATAAAAATCCTAAATGAGCATATTCCTTCTCGAAGCCGTAACATCAAAAACAAATAGAAAATGAAAAGAAAAGAAGATTATACTTGAGGATAGCCTCACATTTACGTCACTTGGCTATCATTATTATTTTATTTTTTTAGTTCTTTATAAGTTGGCACATCACTCTTCCCTTTTATCTAAGTTAACTTGTGGTTTTTGAATTTAGTTGTAACAAATGTTTCTAAAACGTCTAACTAATCTTTACAAAAGATGATTCTACCCAGTCATCTGTTTTTACCATGACCCTAAGGGGAAAAGGGTCACCTAATCAGAGGACTACGCGTTTCTGACCCCCCTCCCTGAACAATTTTCATGGAGAGAATTCTTCCATTAAAAATTAAATGAACATTTTCTTTTTGACAATTAGCCTGAGAATTTAGCTACATTTTTGTCAGAAGGAGCGCAACAAATTTGTAGGAGTGGAGAGACCTAACTAAGAAAATTTCTTTCTACAGCCAGCCAGTCAAATCCCCATATAATAAAGCTGTGAAGCCTGCAAGAGCCTGGGCTGTTAAGTTCAACCTTCTAGACTTTCTTCATTAACGTCTCCTTGTCTGTAGATACCAACCAACCTATCAAGATTTAAAAGAATACGGACACTTTAGTGCACAAGGTAGGTGGGTCTCAGAAGTAATGAAGGCCTATGGAAATCCATCCGCTCCGTAATCTTTAGCCCGAAGTATTTACCCCATACATTTCAAACGCAATGGGATTAGAAGAAGAGGAAAAGCCTCTGGAAATCATTATAATCGTGTTCAATTGCCCCAGGGCAATTCCCCCATGACTTTTAAGCCAACTGGTGAAAAGACACGTTTTTGAATTTATGCTGACAAGTTGGTGTTGGGAGGTGGGTTTAGATATAGACCCTACTTTGTACCTCATATCACAAAGAGTGCAAATTCTAGCATGGCTCAGCTTCCAACTGGGAAAAATAAGGACAATTTTATACTAAAAAGCTGGCTATGACAGGGGATCGGTTTTCGAGAGAGAATGGGTCCATTTTGTGCCTAAATTCATAGTTTGAAAATTACTACACTATTTTGATTTAAACATAGTGCAACATAACTACCGTTTCAAATATAAGTTGGATGTGGGAGGATCAGGAGAAGGGTAACTTCTCCCACTTTCGTTCCTTGATGGTGCAAATTAGAAATTCATACTTTATTTTGATTTAAACAAGCTGCAACATGTCTTTTATGCTGAAAGCCTACTGGCATGAAGGAGAGGGGGTGGAGGGGGGTCTGTGCCTACTTTAGTCCTCTATTCGTACAAATTAAAAATCCTCACATGATTCCACATAAAAAACTGCCAAAATACATACTTTTCTTCTAAAAACAGAATGTAGGAGTTAAACGGAGAGTGGGGGAAGACAAGCCACTGTCTTTGGCTCTTATATCACTCAAATTTAAAATCCATCCCTGATTTTGGTTCAAAAAGTAGCTGACAATAAGTAACCGAACTGCTCGAACTCATGTACCGTAAACCTAAGATATTGAAGCCTTGAAGCCGGCAATAATAGTGCTTATATTGCACTTAATATAATACATAGCAATAAAAATAATTAATACTACTACTAAAAAGTCAAGAGCACCAAACTGCCTGAGGCCATCACAGCTTTGTACATCCTCCCAGGAAGTTCCCATTTCCATTAAATCTTTCCTTAAGACATCCCCCCACCCAAACAAGGACGACCTGCTTCCCCTTTAGCCCTAGACGGTTGGCCAAAAAAAACAATCTTTGGCAATCTGTCATACTTTATCCGCAGAAGGTTCCCTAGCCATCTCTACCTTTTATAGAATATAAAAGATTACATCTCTAGCCTTTTATAGCCCTAGAAAGCGAGATTGAACCAGAATTTTTGTACAGCCTACTGTTTGAAATACGTTCATTCAGTCGGGTATCCAAAACGATCTGGAAAACATTCAGCAATCTTCCTCTGTTTTTCGGACCGCCCATGCTTTACAACCATATTTGACCACTGTCATCACTGTACCTTCCAATATTCTAATCTCGGTTTGCAGAATTATCTTCCTTTTCTTCCAAACTTTTTTCAGCTGTGAAAAAAACACCCTGGGCCTTTGGCTATTCTACTTTTAACATCTTCACTGCACCCATCGTCTTTACTGATAATACTACCAAGGTAAGCGAAGCTGTCTACTAGATCGATCTTTTCGTTACCCAACGTCAACTTTCAGTCTTCACTTATTCTAGCGTTAGCGACTTAGGACGCTTAGAAAATTAACGTTAATTTTCAAACCTATTCTAGCACCCTGAAGTCGCAAAACCTCTAAAAATTCCTTAATTTTGCCATGCCCAAATCATCAGTTTAATCTAAGTCCAAGAAGGCTCTTCTTCCCCCTTTGATTTTCCCCATTGCCTTTCAAATAAATGGGGAAGATCTCCCATTGCCTTTCTTAAACTCCTTAAGACGAAATCCATTAAAAAGATCCATATAAATGAGGACAGAACAAAACCTAACAAGAAAAAATAAATAAACATAAAAAGTAAAATATGTATACAACACAGAAAATATATAAGATAGTTTTGAATAAATATAAAAGTAAATAGAATAGTAAATAATATCGCTATAGCAAAGTTTTTAACTTACCAAATTAGAGGGATCGTAATTGCAGAGTAAATAATTGATAAACACAGCAAGGTAAGGCTTTGCTTCTAATAAAGTTGATATCTTCGTATAAGGGCCATGATCTTCGATTACACTCTGAAAGTAGAAAATGAAAAAATAACACTGCAAATTGACAATCTTTCCATCAAAAATCGAAAAGAAAGCCAATTCAATCTCTTAGCTTCCTTTTACAAAATAGCATACTTCAAATAGAAAGAAAAGAATCACAATTCCTAGAACAGCTATGAAAAGCTGGTTTTATTCAACTTAGTCGAGAAATATAATCCTGTATATATATTAAAAGAAAAATACATCAAAGGGAATTTGTGTCTTAAAAGATATCCTAGCTCCTTAATGGATTAAACAAAATTTTTTTTTTTCATTTTTTTTTCAGGGTCAATCGTATCGACCCAGTGGTCCTAGAATGTTGCAAAAGGGCTCATTCTAATGGAAATTAATAGTTCTAGTACCCTTTTTAAGTGACCAAAAAAATTGGAGGGCATTTAGGCCCCCTCCCACGCTCAATTTTTCCCCAAAGTCACCGGATCAAAATTCTGAGATAGCCATTTTATTCAACATAGTCGAAAAACGTAATAACCATGTCTTTGGGGACGACTTATTCCCCCACAGTTTCCATGGGAGGGGCTGCAAGTTACAAACTTTGACCAGTGTTTACATGTAGTAATGGTTATTGGGAAGTGTACAGACGTTTTCAGGGGGATTTTTTCTTGGTTTGGGGGGGGGAGAGAAGTTGAGGGGGAGGGGGGCTTACGTGGTAGGATCTTTCCATGGAGGAGTTTGTCATGGGGGAAGAGATTTTCAATTAAAAAAACAATGAATTATTTAAAAAAAAACAATGGAAAAATAAATATGAAAAGTTTTTTCAACTGAACGTAAGGAGCAGAATTAAAACTTAAAACGATCAGAAATTATTAAGCATACGAGGGGTTCACCTCCTCATAATACCTCGCTCTTTATGCTAAAGTATTTTTAGTAGTTTAAACTATTTATTCTATGACATTTGTAATTCAGGGGTCTTAAGGAATTGGGACAAAATTTTATCTTTAGTGTAAAGAGCGAGGTATTGAGGAGGAAGTGAACCCCTCATACACGTAATAAAAACATACGAATATAGAAGTTCGTTACCTAAGTTAATTCGTAAGTTACGTATATTTTTTACTAATGAAAACGTTCGTAAGAAATATTAAAAGTTCTAGTTGCCTTTTTAAGTAATCAAAAAATTGAAGGGGAACTAGGCCTCCTCCCCCACTCGTTTTTTTCTAAAAATCTTTCGATTAAAACTATGAGAAAGCCATTTAGCCAACAAAAATTATCAAAAATATCCGAATTTCGTTTTAATTAAATCACCAAAAATATCCCAATTTCGTTTTAATTATTTATGTGCGGAGAGCCAAAATCAAAACATGCATTAATTCAAAAATTTTCAGAAATTAAATAAAAAAACAAGTTTTTTAACTGAAAGTAAGGAGCGACATTAAAACGTAAAACGAACAGAAATTAATACGTATATGAAAGGGGCTTTTCCTCCTCAATGCCCCGCTCTTTACGCTAAAGTTTTTACTGTTTTTAAAAGTAGAGTTGAGAGAAAGAGTCAAACTTTAGCGCAAAGAGCGAGGCGTTGAAGAGCGAACAGCCCTTTTCATATACGGATTAATTTCTGTTCGTTTTAAGTTTTAATGTCGATCCTTACTTTGAGTTTTAAAAAAAATGTGTTTTTCTTATTTAATTACTCCTAAGAAACGGGTAAATCATATGAAAACAATGGTAAAATATAGATGAAACCATAAAATTCTCTTTATATTCACGACCCTTCTTCAGCACCTATTTTAAGACGTTGAAGCATAAAATATCGGCCTAATAACCAATCAAAAGGCTGGCAAGTTGTTTCTTGTTTTTGAAAACATAACTGTCGATATTTTCTGCAGCCTAATTCCTTTTCTAGGTTTCTAGTAAGAATTTTATTCCAAGTTCTTTAGTACAACATATACCTAATTTTCTATTATTTCTGAAAATAAGTACGAATCCCTAGACTATTCAAAGTTCTTTAGTACAACATATACCTAATTTCTACAATTTCTGAAAATAAGTATGAATCCCTAGACTTTATCCTACATTCACGTCGTATGTGACTACTTTCAAAGCTTCTATAAGTCTCTAGGTTGTAGACTACACAAGCCTATTGAGCGTTACGGCCCTGATCATGATTAAATAAAAAAAAACTAGTTTTTTTAACTGAAAGTAAGGAGCGACATTAAAACTTAAAACGAACAGAAATTACTCCGTATATGAAATGGGTTGTCCCCTCCGCAGTCCCACGCTCTTTACGCTAAAGTTTGACTCTCTTTAGCGTAAAGAGCGTGGGACTGCGGAGGGGACAACCCATTTCATATACGGAGTAATTTCTGTTCGTTTTAAGTTTTAATGTCGCTCCTTACTTTCAGTTAAAAAAACTAGTTTTTTTTATTTAATTTCTGAACGTTTTTGAATTAATGCATGTTTGATTTTGGCTCTCCGCACATAAATTATTGAAATGAAATTAGTATATTAATTTTTTTTTTTGGCTAAATGGCTTTCTCTTAGTTTTGATCAGACGACTTTGAGAAATAAGGGGTGGGGAAGGAGGCCTAGCTGCCCTCCAATTTTTCGGTTACTTAAAAAGGCTACTATAACTTTTAATATTCAACGAACGTTTTTATTAGTAAAAAATATACGTAACTTAAGAATTAACTTACGTAACAAACTTTTATATTCTTATATTTTTATTATGTGTACGAGGGGGTTTGTACCCTCGTTAATACCTCGCTCTTTACACTAAATCGTAAGTTTTGTTCCAATTCTTTAAGAATGACCCCTGAATCAAATAGGCCGTAGAATAAATAGTTGAAATCACTAAAAATATTTTAGCATAAAGAGCGAGGTATTTATCTCCTCCTAAATACCTCGCTCTTTATGCAAAAGTATTTTTAGAACCCTTCATATGCGTAATAATCTCTGTTTGTTTTAAATTTCAATGCTATTCCTTACTTTCATTTGAAAAAACGTTTTCATGTTTATTTTTTCATTGTTTTTTTTTATAGTAATGCTAGAAAATCCTGCGCCCTTTTCATTGAATTTTTTCCCCCATGGCATATTTCTCCAAGGAAAGATCCTCCCACATAGCCCCCTCCCTCAACCCTACCCCCAAAACCAAAAAATCCCCCTGAAAACGTCTGTACACTTCCCAATAACCATTATTATATGTAAACACTGGTTGAAGTTTGTAACTTGCAACCCCTCCCCCAGGGACTGTGGGGGAGTAAGTCATCCCCAAAAACATAGTTATTAAGATTTTCGACCATGCCAAACAAAATGGCTATCTCAAAATTTTGATCCGTTGACGTTGGGAAAAAAATGAGAGTGGGAGGGGGCCTAGATGCCCTCCAATTTTTTTGGTCACTTAAAAAGGGCACTAGAACTTTTCATTTCCGTTAGAATGAGCCCTCTTGCGACATTCTAGGACCACTTGGTCGATACGATGACCCCTGGGGGAAAAAAAAACAAAACAAAAAAAAACAAACAAATAAACACGCACCCGTGATTTGTCTTCTGGCAAAAAATGCAAAATTCCACATTTTTGTAGATAGGAGCTTGAAACTTCTACAGTAGGGTTCTCTGATACGCTGAATCTGATGGTGTCGTTTTCGTTAAGATCCTACGACTTTTAGGGGGTGTTTCCCCCTATTTTCCTAAATAAGGCAAATTTTCTCAGGCTCGTAACTTTTGATGGCTAAGACTAAACTTGATGAAACTTATATATTTAAAATCAGCATTAAAATGCGATTCTTTTGATGTAGCTATTTATATCAAAATTCAATTTTTTAGAGTTTTGGTTACTATTGAGCCGGATCGCTCCTTACTACAGTTCGTTACCACGAACTGTTTGATATAGGAGCTCAAAACCTTCACTTACGTATTCTTGAAAACGAGTTTTCAATCACTAAACATTCTTTTTCTCTCAGACCATAAAACTGC